>NC_029781.3:74594238-74595456 GCF_000817695.3 Arachis duranensis
CAGGAGCTGAATGAGTCTCCAAATACTGAAAAGTCATCCATGAAGACTTCTAGGAATTTTTCCACCATATCAGAGAAAATTGAGAGCATGCACCTCTGAAAGGTTGCAGGTGCATTGCACAGGCCAAATGGCATCCTTCTGTATGCAAAAATTCCAGATGGACATGTGAATGCCATTTTCTCTTGATCTTTTGGATCTACTGCAATTTGATTATAACCTGAATATCCATCCAGGAAGCAGTAGTATTCATGACCTGCCAGTCTTTCTAGCATCTGGTCTATGAATGGTAAAGGAAAATGATCCTTTCTGGTGGCTGTATTGAGCCTTCTATAACCAATACACATACGCCACCCTGTAACTGTTCTTGTAGGAACCAGTTCATTTTTTTCATTATGAACCACTGTCATGCCACCTTTCTTAGGGACAACTTGGACAGGGCTCAACCAGGGGCTATCAGAAATAGGATAAATAATCCCAGCCTCTAGTAATTTAGTGACTTCCTTCTGCACCACTTCCTTCATGGCTGGATTCATCCGCCTTTGTGGTTGGACCATTGGCTTGGCGTCACCCTCCAATTGGATCTTGTGCATGCATCTGGCTGGACTAATGCCCTTAAGATCATTGATGGACTACCCAAGAGCTGTCTTGTGTGTCCTTAGCACTTGAATTAGTGCTTCCTCTTCCTGTGGCTCTAAAGTAGAGCTTATGATTACAGGGAAGGTATCACCTTCTCCCAGAAATACATATTTCAGGGATGATGGTAATGGTTTGAGCTCGGGTTTTGGAGGTTTCTCCTCTTCCTGAGGGATTTTCAGAGGTTCTATTATTTTCTCTGATTCTTCCAGATCAGGCTGAACATCTTTAAAGATGTCTTCTAGCTCTGATTCGAGACTCTCAGCCATATTGACCTCTCTTACCAGAGAGTCAATGATATCAACACTCATGCAGTCATTTGGGGTGTCTGGATGTTGCATGGCTTTGACAACATTCAACTTGAACTCCTCCTCATTGACTCTCAAGGTTACTTCCCCTTTTTGGACATCAATAAGGGTTCGGCCAGTTGCTAGGAAAGGTCTTCCTAGAATAAGAGTTGCACTCTTGTGCTCCTCCATTTCCAGCACCACAAAGTCAGTAGGAAAGGCAAATGGCCCAACCTTGACAATCATATCTTCAATCACGCCTGATGGGTGTTTAATGGAGCCATCAGCAAGTTGAAGA
>NC_029781.3:74599102-74599738 GCF_000817695.3 Arachis duranensis
AGAATATGGTTGGATTCACAACCTAAGGATAGCTTGGACTCCTGGGATAAGCTGGTCACTGCTTTCTTAGATAAATTCTTTCCTCCTCAAAAGCTGAGCAAGCTGAGAGTGGATGTTCAAACCTTCAAGCAAAAAGATGGTGAATCCCTCTATGAAGCTTGGGAAAGATACAAGCAGTTAACCAAAAGATGTCCATCTGACATGTTTTCAGAATGGACCTTATTAGATATATTCTACTATGGTCTCTCTGAATTTTCAAAAATGTCACTGGACCATTCTGCAGGTGGATCTATTCACCTAAAGAAAACGCCTGAAGAGGCTCAAGAACTCATTGACATGGTTGCAAACAACCAGTTCATGTACACCTCTGAGAGGAATTCCATGAATAATGGGGTACCTCAGAAGAAAGGAGTTCTTGAGATTGATGCTCTGAATGCCATATTGGCACAGAATAAAGTGTTGACTCAACAGGTCAACATGATCTCTCAAAATCTGAATGGATTGCAACATGCATCCAACAGTACTAGAAATTCTTGCATGCATCTTGTGTCTTGATCCAATATTTTCATGTTTTGGGTCATTTTTGTGTTTTTCTTTAAAAATTCAAAAAATCAAAAAAATATCTTTTCCTTATTG
>NC_029781.3:74599865-74600758 GCF_000817695.3 Arachis duranensis
TTTAAAAATCTTATCTTTTCAAAATCTTTTTCAAAAATCATATCTTTTTTCTTTTTTTTTATAATTTTCGAAAATTTCAAAAATCTTCTTCAAAATATTTTCAAAATCTTTTTCTTATCTTTTATATCTAATTTTCGAAAATTAACTAACAAGTAATGTGATTGGTTCAAAAATTTGAAGTTTGTTACTTTCTTGTTAAGAAAGGTTCAATCTTTAAGTTCTATAATCTTATCTTGTAGTTTCTTGTTAGTTAAGTAATTTTAAAAATTAAATCTTTTTCAAAATATCTTTTTATTAAAACTTTTATCTTATCTTTTTCAAAAATTTTATCTTTTTCAAAATTTGATTTCAAAATATCTTATCTAACTTCTTATCTTCTTATCTTTTTCAAAACCACCTAACTACTTTTCCCTCTCTTATTTTCGAAAATTCTCCCTCTCTTTTTCAAAAATTCTTTTTGTTTTAAGTTTTAATTTTAAACTTATCTTATCTTTAATTTTCGAAAATCACTAACTCTTTTTCAAAAATTATTTTCGAAAATTTCTCTTCTCTTTTCTTCTTCTATTTAATTATTTAATTACTAACACTTCTCTTCACCTCTCTTCATCCAAAAATCCGAATCCCCATCTCCATTCTTCTAACCCCTTTCTTCTTCTACTAACATAAGGGAATCTCTATACTGTGACATAGAGGATTCCTCTTTCTTTTCTTGTTTTCTTCTCTTTCATATGAGCAGGAACAGGGAAAAAGGCACTCTTGTTGAAGTTGATCCAGAACCTGAAAGGACTCTGAAGAGAAAATTAAGAGAAGCTAAATTACAACAATCCAGAAACAACCTTTCAGAAATTTTCGAACAAGAGAAGGACATGGCAGCCGAAAATAATAATAATAAT
>NC_029781.3:74605028-74622992 GCF_000817695.3 Arachis duranensis
GGAGCTCTGCTGTACCTCGAGTATTAATGCAATTACTATTGTTCTTCTATTCAATTCATCTTATTCTTATTCCAAGATATTCATTCATACCCAAGAACATGATGAATGTGATGATAAGTAACCCTCATTATCATTCTCAATTATGAACGCGCGTGATTGACAACCACTTCCGTTCTACATGCAACAGAGCTTGAATGCGTATCTCTTAGATTCCCCAACAGAATCTTCGTGGTATAAGCTAGATAGATGGCGGCAGTCATGGGAATCCGGAAAGTCTAACCTTGTCTGTGGTATTCCGAGTAGGATTCCGGGAATCCGGAAAGTCTAACCTTGTCTGTGGTATTCCGAGTAGGATTCTGGGATTAAATGACTGTGACGAGCTTCAAACTCCTGAAGGCTGGGCATGATAACAAACGCAAAAGAATCAAGGGATTCTATTCCAGGTTAGTGACAGACGCAAAAGAATCAAGGGATTCTATTCCAGTAGGAGCGGGAACCAACCGGTGATTAGCCATACTGTGACAAAGTGCGTGAGCATTAGTTTTCACTGCGAGGATGGGATGTAGCCATCAACCATGGGTGATGCTTCCAGACGATTAGCCGTGCGAGTGACAGCCGCATAGGATCATTTTCCCGAGAGGATTGAAAGTAGCCACAGCTGATGGTGAACCCCTATACAAAGCTTGCCATGGAAAGGAGTAAGAAGGATTGAGTAGAAGCAGTAGGAGAGCAGGCGTCCCTGAGCCATGCAGCATCTCCATTCGCTTATCTGAAATTCCCACCAATGAATCTGCATAAGTCTTCTATCCTTTTTATAATCTATTCTCTTATTTCTATTTTCGAAACCCATAAACCATTTTAATCTGCCTGACTGAGATTTGCAAGGTGACCATAGCTTGCTTCATACCAACAATCTCTGTGGGATCGACCCTTACTCACGTAAGGTTTATTACTTGGACGACCCAGTACACTTGCTGGTTAGTTGAACGGAGTTGTGAATTCAACCAGTGCCATAATAAAGCTTTCATCTCAAAATAGTTAGAACATGGATCACAATTTCGTCCACCAACAACATTCAACTTGAACTCCTCCTCATTGACTCTCAGGGTTACTTTCCCTTTTTGGACGTCAATGAGGGTTCGGCCAGTTGCTAGGAAGGGTCTTCCTAGAATGAGAGTTGCACTCTTGTGCTCCTCCATTTCCAGCACCACAAAGTCAGTAGGAAAGGCAAATGGCCCAACCTTGACAATCATGTCTTCAATCACGCCTGATGGGTATTTAATGGAGCTAGGGGTGTACATGGGTCGGGCCACACCGGGTTTGACCTGACCCAGACCCGGCCCGAAATATAGACCGGGCCGAATTTCATGACCCTAACCCGATCATAGACCCGATGAAACCTATGCATCTTCGGGCCGGGTGAAAACCGGGTAAAAACCGGGTGAAAACCGGGTCTTTAACATGTTAAAATCACCTAATGTCTAAGCATTATTTTACAATTCACATAGTAAAATTCACTTAAAAAATTATGACAAGAACCAACCATTTTCTAAAATTAAAATATAATCACAATCAATACTAATATTGTCTCTACACTAAATAGTTAAGTCACATACTAAACACATAACCACAATCAAAAGTCTTATTCTTCCTAAACATAGAACTTTAATTCATAGTCTTTATAACACAACATTAACCACAGAAGAATAGTCATCCATCAATTGCTATTAATGTTGTCAACTTGTTCCTTGTGATATGGATGCATTAGTAAAACCTACAAAATACAAATCACAAAAATATATAAAATTATTCATTTTCATATAAGAGATTATTACTTCAAATAATAAAGTCGCAATAATAAAAGTATTATAAATGTACCTTCAACAATCTTTTGACTACTATCATATTGATCAAACTCTTGATCTCCAACTTGTTGTTTCGAAGGGCACAACCAACTTTGAGTACATATCAAAGCTTCAGCCATTGATGGTGACAAAGAGCTGCGGAAGACATCAAGCACACGTCCACCAGTGCTAAAGCATGATTCAGAAGCAACGGTTGAGACCGGAATACCTAAGACGTCACGGGCTATGAGAGAAAGAATTCTGTATTTTGAAGCATTCACTTTCCACCAAGCCAATATATCAAAATTCTCATCTTCTACAGTATCCTCGGCCAGATATCTCTCCACATCTGACTTGCTATCTGCATTAGCCTTCTCTCTTTTTTGTTTTTTCCACATATTCACTCTATTTTCAGAAACTCCCCTAGCACCAATTGAGACTTTAATATTATCATCTAAGACATCTCTAGATGAACTTTCACCATCTTCTCTTCCTTTATCATCTATAACCTCCTTTTCATAAAACTTATATAAAGTCTCCAATGTTAGTTTAACAAAACCAGTCATAGTAGTAGACACTTCCTTGTCATAAACATCCTCCAAACACCAACAGAGATAATCTAATTTATAACGAGGATCCAATACAACAGCAACAAGTAACAACGGGTTAAATTTGTCAACAGGTCCCCAATATTTATGATATTTATTCTTCATAGAACATGCCATAGACCCTAACAATTCAGAATGACTTTGGCTCCAAGATGTTAATTGAGAAGCAATAGATGCAATTTCATGAAAACATTTGTTTGATGTAACATGCAAAGAAGAAGAGAAACTCAAAGTTATTTCGTAAAAGATTCTCAAAAACTCAATGAATAATCTAGCATGTTGCCAATCAAGTGGTGTAGGTGGACCAACTTTTCTTTTGCCCCCACTATCCTCTCCAAACCATCTAAGAAAATCAGGTTCTTGATCAAAAAGTCTATCAAAAGCTTTTTCGAATTTCTCGGCATGTTCCAACATTAGATAGGTAGAATTCCACCTAGTTGGAACATCCAAGCACACAAGACTTTTAGATTCAATCAACTCAGCCTCAATGCAGTCTTTAAATTTTTTAGTCCGTTGAGGAGAGGACCTAACATACCTGACAGCATTTCTAATGCTTTCAATTGAAGTGTGTTGCTCCTTAATTCCTTCATTCACTATCAAATTCAGAACATGAGCACAACATCTCATATGCATATACTTTCCTCCACACACCAACCCACCTCTTGCACCTAATTTCCTTTGAAGGTAAGTAATAGCCGAGTCATTCGAAGTTGCATTATCCACTGTGATTGTGAAGACTTTTTCAATTCCCCACTCTCTCAAGCATTTCTCAATTTCTCTTCCTACTGTATCACCCTTGTGGTTCTCAATCTGGCGGAAATTTATAATTCTCTTTTGTAACTTCCATTCTTCATCAACGAAATGTGCAGTCAAGCTCATATAACTATAATTCTGATTTGATGTCCAACAATCTGTTGTCAAGCAAACCCGAGCACATGACTTTGCCAACCATTCTTTTAGCTTTTTCTTCTCATCTAAATAAAGTTGAAAGCAATCTCTTGAAACCGTCACCCTAGATGGAACCGTAAATCTTGGCTCAAATCGATTTAACATTTTGAAAAACCCAATCCCCTCGACAACTTTAAACGGCATTTCATCAAGTACAACGAACTCAGCTACAGACTTCTTACAATCTTCCAAGCTATAACCCTTAAAAGCTTTGCATAGTTCCCCTTCTTCATCAATTTTAGGCATATAACCATGAAGTGTCCCCTGCTTCCCTACTTTAGTAAATATCCACTTATGAGCACTCTTCAAGTGCTTATTTAGAGAATTCGTGCCATGTTTAGTAGGGTGACAACTGTATTTTTTCTGGCAATGATGACATTTAGCCTGATGCTGTCCCTTTGTCTCAGTCAATGGAAGTACAGTAAAATGCTGCCAAACATATGATTTTTTTCCCTTACGAACAACTTCTGAATCTTCATTGTTTGCATATTTATTTTCTTCGTCTACTTGTGCATTAATAGCAGGAGTAGGAGCAGCAGGATTTTCAGGTTCAATAGCGGAAGTAAGAACATCAATATTTTCAACTTCGAGTTCTATTGGTTTGTCCTCTTCGATAGTTGGTGGAGGAACATAATTATCTCCTCTTCCCATTGTTTGTATCCTAAAATAACAAAGTCAAGACCATAAATATATCTATAAAATTAGTTTAGACTATCAAATTAAATTTGTAAAAATAATTTAGATCATCACATATTAAACTTTAGTATAGAAAAAAAGAGAGGGGGCGGAGGGGGCTAGCTTAGCAAGTTGTTATTATGATATAGAAGAAGCTTATCAGTTATTACTTATCACTATCACGAAGCATAATTAAAAGGCACTTGCAACTAGAATTGCTAATTGCTAATTATCATATGAAACTGCTAATTGTTAATAACAATAACAAATTGTATGAAATAAATTAATTAATTAATTAAATTATTGAAGCATGATGTAAACAAGACTAACAGATTAAAAAAAAGCTTCGTGGCACACTATTCTTCCTCAACTACGAGTTTTCATGTCTTCAAATATTACAGGTTTTATTTTTTCATGAAAAAAGAAAATAAGACAAAATCAATATCAAAATTAAAATGAAATGAGTGACAAGAAAACACAACTCAGAAGGCATTGGGATAGAGACAACAACTAACTCAATATTTTCCTTTCGAATGTACTGATTTATTTTTCAGACCACATACTCAATTTTTGGAAATTTTCAATCAACACCATCTCAATTTTTCAGTAAACACAGAATAAATAATGAAAATCATCTAAACAAATCAGCAAATCAAAAATCAGCAAATACATCAACACTCATCAGTCATCAGTAATCTAATTAGTAAATACCAAATCAGCTAAACAAATAATCAGTAAATACATCAGTCATCAGTAATCAAGAACAACTCAAAACAAAAATCAGCTAAACAAATCATTTAACACACATCAACACCCACACCAAATCAGTAAAAAATTAGTAAACACAGAACAAGTAATCATTATTAACCAAACACATCAGTAATCAACAACAATTCAGAACAAAAATCAGATAAACACACATTAATACCCACACCTAATCAGAGTTCTAATAATGAAAATCAACACCCACATCCAAAATTCACAAATTCTGTTTATCAAAAACCCTAATCCTTAATCCGAATATTAATGAAATAATAAAATTAATTACTTACCTGAGAAGAAGACCTGTGAAGAAGAATCGAATAAGAGAGCGGAGCAGAAGGAGCAGGACTAGCAGAGCAGAGCAACGCCGGGGTAGTAATAGAGAAGAGGACCGTAGGTCGTCACCGTCACCGAGAAGCAGAGTAGCACCGTAGGTCGTCACCGTCTTCAGTCGAACTAAGAGCTTCGCCGGTGACTGGGCTGAAAGACGGAGGGTTGAGAAGAGACGAGAATGGGAGGCTGCTGTGCTGTGAGACTGGGAGTGGCCCGTGGGGAGAGACGATGGGTTCAGGGGTCACCAGATCTGTCTGTGCCGTGGGAAGTGGGGACTGCCGGTGCCGGAGTGGGGAGTGGAGACTGGGAACTGGGGGTGTGGGAGTGAGCCTGAATGGCTGAGCTGCTGAGGAAGGCAGTGAAATGAGTGAATGGAGAATGGACTGAAACTGAATGTGTTGTGCGTGCCCTAGTAACCCCTATCCCTAATTTGAAATCAGCGTTGTATACTTGTGTTTCAGTGTTTGTGTTATGGCCGGGCCACCGGGCCGGGCCGGGTGACCCGAGCCATGGCCCGGTCCCGGTTTCACCTCCTCTCTTGGTTTCGTTTTTTTTTTCCCGGGTCCTCCCCGGGTCACTTCGGGTCTGAGCCTTCACCGCCCAAAATCCTTCGGGCCCGGACCGGGTCTTCGGGCCGGACCGGGCCGTGTGCACCCCTAAATGGAGCCATCGGCAAGTTGAAGACATATCCTAGTTGGTTTGATTTCTTCAGTCAAACCAAGCTTTCTGATAGTAGATGCAGGTATTAGGTTGATACTTGCCCCAAGATCACATAAAGTTTGCTTGGTACAAGTACCCTCTAATGTGCATGGTATCATAAAGCTCCCGGGATCTTTAAGCTTCTCAGGTAAGCTTTTCAGAATGACTGCACTGCATTCTTCAGTGAGGTAAACTTTTTTAGTCTCCCTCCAATCCTTTTTATGGCTTAAGATCTCTTTCATGAACTTAGCATAAGAGGGTATTTGCTCAAGTGCTTCTGCAAACGGAATCTTTATTTCAAGAGTCCTGAGATAGTCTGCAAAGTGGGCAAATTGCTTATCCTGTTCCGCTTGGCGGAGTTTTTGAGGATAAGGCATTTTGGCTTTGTATTCCTCAACCTTAGTTTATTACCTGTTGAAGTAGGTTGGGAAGCCTTTTTAGAATGGTTGTTATCAGCACTTGTATGTGACTGATCCCCCACTGGCATTTGAATGCCAGGGGTGGAAGCTGGAGTGGCGTTAGACGCCAACTCCTTATTTGTTACTGGCGTCTGAACGCCAGAACTGAGCTCCCCTTGGGCGTTCAACGCCGAATTCATGCTTGTTTCTGGCGTTGAACACCAGGAATGAGCATGGGCTGGGCGTTCAGCATTCCTCTCTGGGCTCTGATTGTCCTCAGAGGGGTTTTAAGTAGCCATTTGTTCATTTTTTGGCTTCCTGCTGCTTTGAAGTGAGGTATTTAATGTTTTCCCATTTCTTAATTGAACTGCTTGTCATTCTTCTGTTATTTGTCTTGACAGTTGTTTTTCTGTCTGCTTTAATTGTACTTCCATGTTCCTGTTAGCCATTCTTGTATAGATCCACCAGTTGAGTGGTCTAGAGAAATCTGAGCTTTTTCTGTAAGCCCATAGTAGAAGATGTCTAATTGCACCCACTCTGAAAACATTTCAGAGATGTATTTTCTTAGCATCTCTCTGTATCTCTCCCAGGTGTCATAAAGGGATTCATTATCTCCTTTTTTGAAGCCTTGGATGCTTAGCCTTAGCTGTGTCATCCGTTTTGGAGGGAAATAGTGATTCAGAAATTTTTCTGACAGCTGTTTCCATGTTTTGATGCTGTTCTTAGGCTGGTTATTTAACGACCTCTTAGCTTGATCTTTTACAGCAAATGGAAACAGTAATAATCTGTAGACATCCTGATCTACTTCCTTATCATGTACTGTGTCAGCAATTTGTAAAAATTGTGCCAGAAACTCTGTAGGTTCTTCCTGTGGAAGACTGGAATACTGGCAGTTTTGCTGCACCATGATAATGAGCTGAGGATTCAACTCAAAGCTACTAACTCCAATGGAGGGTATACAGATACTACTCCCATATGAAGCAGTAGTGGGGTTAGCAAATGACCCCAGAGTCCTCTTGGACTGTTCATTCCCACTTAGTTCCATAATGGAATAAAGGAGATGATATGTATGTCACTATTATTTATTTTATAAAAAATTATTTTATAAAATAAAATAAAAACGAAATAAATAAAAGAAATTGAAAATATTTTAAAATTGAAATCTGAATTTTTATATAAAATTTTCGAAAATGTAGTTTAAAATTAGTTAGGAAAGATATATTTTTGAATTTTGAATTTTATGATGAAAGAGAAAAACACAAAAAAGACACAAAACTTAAAATTTTTAGATTTAGCACCTTTATTTTTTTGGAAAATTTTGGAGGGAAACACTAAGGGACACCAAACTTAAAAATTTTAAGATCAAAACACAAAAGACTTAAGAACACTTTGAAGACTCTCAAAAGAAAGAACACCAAACTTAAAATTTTTAGAAAACCAAGACAAATTTTTGAAATTTAAAGAAAAATTAACAAGGAAACACCAAACTTAGAGTTTGGCACAAGATTCAATCAAGGAAAAATTATTTTTGAAAAAGATTCCAAAGAAGATACCCAATTATCAAGAACAACTACTAAAGCTCCAGCCAATTGGGCAGCAACTTTAGTGTTGATTTTAAAGATGTATTATATTTATGGATAAAAGTATAAAATTTTTGAAAGCTAATGTTTTGAAAAAGTACAAGAAAAACACGAAAATACACAACACAAGAAAAACTCAAGATCAAACAAGAAAAATAAACAAGAACAACTTGAAGATCAATGAAGAACAAAGAACACAAGTTCGACAATTTAAAGAAAAATATAAAATATGCAATTAACACCAAACATAGAACAAGACACTAAACTCACGAAAATTAACAATTAATTAAGAGAAATATTTTTGAAGAGAATTAATTTTTGAAAAGAAACTATCTACCTTACGTGAGTAAGGGTCGATCCCACGGAGATTATTGGTAAAGCAAGCTATGTTTATTTTATTAGTATTAGTCAGGATGCCAATAAGGTTATTTGGATTTAATTGTAAGAAGTAAAAGTGTTTGGAATAAGGAATTGTTACTTTATTAATGAAGAATATGTTGGAGCTTTGGAGATGCTTTGTCCTTTGAATTTCTGCAATTTAATATTCAACTCAATTGTTTGTAAAGTTCCATCCATGGCAAGCTGTATGTAGGGTGTCACCATTGTCAGTGGCTACTTCCCATCCTCTCAGTGAAAACGTTCCAGATGCTCTGTCACAGCACGGCTAATCAGCTATCGATTCTCGATCATGTTGGAATAGGATCCATTGATCCTTTTGCGTTTTTCATCACGCCCAGCAATCACGAGTTTGAAGCTCGTCACAGCCATTCAATCCTTGAATCCTACTCGGAATACCACAGACAAGGTTTAGACTTTCCGGATCCTCAAGAGTGGCCGCCATCAGTTCTAGCTTATACAACGAAGATTCTGATTAAGGAAGCTAAGAGATGCTCATTCAATCTGATGTAGAACGGAGGTGTTTGTCAGGCACGCGTTCATGAGTTGAGAAAGGTGATGAGTGTCACGGATCATCACCTTCTCTATAATTAGCGTTTGAATGAAATAGAAACAATTGCATTAATTCATCGAGACGCTGCAGAGCTCCTCACCCCCAACAATGGAGTTTAGAGACTCATGCCGTCAAAAAGCATGTAATTCAGATCTGAAAATGTCATGAGGTACAAGATAAATCTCTAAAAGTTGTTTAAATAGTAAACTAGTAACTTAGGTTTACAGAATATGAATAAACTAAGATAATTGGTGCAGAAATCCACTTCTGGGGCCCACTTGGTGTGTGCTGGGGCTGAGACTAAAGCTATCCACAAGTTGAGGCCTTTCTTGGAGTTGAACTCCAAGTTATAACGTGTTTTGGGCGTTCAACTCCAGATCATGACGTGTTTCTGGCGTTTAACTCCAGACAGCAGCATGTACTTGGCGTTCAACGCCAAGTTACGTCGTCTATCTTCGTGAAAAGTATGAACTATTATATATTTCTGGAAAGCCCTGGATGTCTACTTTCCAACGCCGTTGAGAGCGTGCCAATTGGACTCCTGTAGCTCCAAAAAATCTATTCCGAGTGCAGGGAGGTCAGGATCCAACAGCATCAGCAGTCATTTTTCAGCCTAACTCAGATTTTTGCTCAACTCCCTCAATTTCAGCCAGAAAATATCTGAAATCACAGAAAAACACACAAACTCATAGTAAAGTCCAGAAATATGATTTTTGCCTAAAAACTAATTAAAACATACTAAAATCTACATGAAATTACCCCCAAAAAGCGTATAAAATATCCGCTCATCACATGGCAAGCTGTATGTTGGTGGATCACCGTTGTCAATGGCTACCATCTGTCCTCTCAGTAAAAACGGTCTAGGTATGGTTTCCGCAAATCATCTATCAATTCTCACTTGTGTCGGAATAGGATCTCTCTATCCTTTTGCACACTGCCACTGCGCCCAACATTCGTGAGTTTGAAGCTCGTCACAGTTATCCCATCCCTGATCCTACTCGGAATATCACAGACAAGGTTTAGACTTTTTGAATCTTAGGAATGCTGCTAATTGGTTCTAGCCTATACCACGAAGGTTCTAATCTCACGGATTCGAATGCTCTGTTGTCAGGAGAGGCAAGTCAAATCCGTGGATCAGAGACCCAAGAGATTATACTCCGGCTGTTGTCCAATGACTACATTGAACATCATGTAGACCGCTTGTGGTTTTCAGGCATGCGGATCTTGGCTAAGCGAGTAACGAAGATAGTGGGTGATTGTCATGGGTCACCCCTTCATTCTGACTTAACTGAATTAAGAACGAGAGTATATCTTGGAGAAGAAATAGGTGTGAATTGAAAGAGAAACAATAGTACTTGCATTAATTCATGAAGAACAGCAGAGCTCCGCACCTTTATCTATGAGGTGTAGAAACTCCACCGTTGGAAAATACATAAGAGAAAAAGGTCTAGGCATGACCGAATGACTAGCCTTCCAAATGTGAAAAATGGCATAAGCTCCCTAATACAATAGTGAAAAGTGATATTTATACTATACTAGTTACCAGGGATTACAGAAAATAAGTAACTAAGTGCAGATAATGCAGAAATCCACTTCATGGGCCCACTTGGTGTGTATTTAGGCTGAAATTTGAAGCTTTCATGTGCATAGGCCATTCTTGGAGTTAAACACTAGCTTGGATGCCAGTTTGGGCATTTAACTCCAGTTCTGGTGTCAGTTCTGGCGTTTAACGCTAGAAAAGGGTCTTTGGTGGGCGTTTGGACGCCAGTTTGGGCCGTCAAATCTCGGGCAAAGTATGGACTATTATACATTATTGAAAAGCCAAAGATGTCGAATTTCCAACGCAATTAAGAGCGTGCTAATTGGGCTTCTATAACTCTAGAAAATATACATCGAGTGCAGGAGGGTCAGAATCCAACAGCATCTGCAGTCATTTCTCAGCCTCTGAATCAGACTTTTGCTCAGGTTCCTCAATTTCAGCCAGAAAATACCTGAAATTACAGAAAAATAAACAAACTCATAGTAAAGTCCAAAAATGTGATTTTTGCATAAAAATAATAAAAATATATTAAAAAGTAACTAAAACATACTAAAAACTACCTAAAAATAATACCAAAAAGCGTATAAATTATCCGCTCATCAAGCTTCTATGAAACAATTCCCTGTTGTGATGGATTATTGTGTAATCCGTTAAAGCTATAGCTTAGAGCATGATATGTTTCATTCACAAAAGAAATTGTTGATAACAATTAAACCTCCTTGTCTTTTTATTGTTCCTTTGCTACTTTTTATAACTCGAGTTTTTGTGTAGGGGTGTGAGAGAGAGGTTGCTGAGGCTGGGAAGTAAGCCGATGAGTTCTTGCAGGAGTGTCTCCTGTGATTATTGTGGGCTGTTATTCACTCAAAATGATCGCAAGATGTACACCGTGGGATAGTAATGCTTGAAGGTGGCTCCAAATTTTCCTACCTTTTGAGTTAAGTTTTCTTCTCTCTAACATTCTTCTCTCCAAATTTTGTTGCTTTATTCTAATTATTTGAATGTTTTCTTGTTTGACAGTTGGCTGAACAAAAAATGACAAGAAAGAAGGTATAAGCTTTTCTTGTTTGAGGTTACTTGCTTGTTAGAGTTACTTGCTTGTTTGAGGTTACTTGCTAAGATTAAAGCCTCGCTATCTTTTACTTAAAATTTCTGAAGATTTTGATAAATTTTACCACCAATAGAAGCAGGAGGCTAATCTGATTCAATCTGCTCTTATTGTCAATTATCTCTGTTTCCATCTCAATGTGTTCCTGTCCTAAATAGCATTGTTCATCTTTTGTTATTTAGGAAGCTTGCAGCAAGATTACAGCTTCTGGTTACTATGTGGTTATTTCGGACTTCTTTTATGGTGAACCCTATGATCCTCAGAATACTAATAGACCTTTAGGAGAGTGGCTAAAAGATCATGGAACGGTTAGTTCTTTTTTAATGATTCAACATTATTTCTTTGTTCATAACTTTTTTTATTGTTATTATTACAATTATTGTTATGACACTTGCATAATGGATAATAAATATGGGATAATGTGCTTGGTTATTATTACAATGATTGTTATTTTGATGAGTGGATAAGATTGCACACTATATTTAGTAATATAATGAGGTTACTAGGATCTTGCATAGAAGGTGTTTGTGGATTTGATGAGATGGTGGCAGGGAAGGAGAGGAAGTATTACATGCTTAGTGGGAAAGGGGGTGTGGGAAAAACAAGCTGTGCTGCCTCCTTTGCAGTGAGATTTGCAAATCATAGGCACCCCACTATGGTGGTTTCAACTGATCCTACTCACTCTTTAAGCGACTCTTTTGCTCAGGTACCTAATGAGACCAAGAAAAATCTCTTGATTGTTTAGTTTAGTTGTTCTTCAATATGGATAAAACTTCAGAAGTGTAATGCTACAATCTCGTTAGGATTTGACAGATGGTAGGCTTGTTCTGGTTAAAGGAGTGAAGTCACCATTATATGCTCTCAAGGTACTCATTTTGATTGAAACAGAATTGAATACTAAACTAATAGTGCTCATATGTTTCTATTTGTGAAACTGTTTCTTGCGTTCTATTGAATCTTTTTTTGGGGCAGATAAACCCTGAGAAATCTATGGAAGAGTTCTGAGCAGCTAGTCAAAAACTTGGTGATGGCGTGGGTGTAAAGTCTTTAATGCAACTTGTGTTAGTGATTAGATAAATAAAATAAAATAGAATAGAAGTTACTCACATAAATGTTTGATAAGCAATAAGCAATAAGCTACTTCGGACCTGTCTCAGCTGCCAATAAGGTTAGAAATCAGTATCATCTGTCCATATATGTATTTGTTGCTGCAAATCAATGGCTTATTGAATTCTGTTTTTGGCTGTAGTTTTTCTCATTAAATGGATTCCTTTCCCAAGTTTCCAGAATCCTCCTGATCACTTTGTAAAAATTATTAACAAGGATTTTGAACATGTAGGTAGAATATGAATCACTCTAAGATCTTTACTGAACAACAATTTATTTTAAAGGTTACAATGATAGATTACAAAGAAACTTAACCAATTTATCTCTTTGTTTCAGGAGGAGGATCCTGAGAAAGGATTAGCTAGAGGGCTAACCACAGAAGAAGCAATTCATATACTTGTTGAATCATATGATTCATCTGAAATTAGTCACCAAGTTCATAAAGAAATAGCTCAAATGAATAAAAAGGTGAGTACAAATTTTTTGAAAATTGATCTGATGTCCATATGCAGTACAAATTGTACAAGTGCTGAAAGTCTTAATAATGGATGCAGGACTCAGATGCAATGGAGAAGAAAAGTCATGCTGATTTTTTAACACAGTGCATGGTCCTTACTAGGAGATCTTTTGTGAACATGTATCGTGAAGTAGGCTACCACTGGTTGCTGATACATGAGCATCTTTCCTATATTTTCCTAGTGAATCTACATCTAATTTGTGGAGTTTAATAAAGAATTAATTATCCTTTAGCCAATATGGATGCTACTTTGAGTCTTTTGCAATTCTATTTATTTTAGGTACCATTCGGTTGGATTTGATGGAGTTTCTGCAGCACAAGAACAAAAGGAGATGGCAGCGAGGAGCGACGCGTACGCATGACTAACTCGTGCGTGTGATTTGGAGCTTTCCATGGCGACACATGCGCGTGACTAACGCGTACGCGTGACCGACGTGTCCGCATGACTTGCGAAAAAGACCATCGATGCGTACGCGTCATCGATGTGTACGCGTGACATGCGCCACGTGCAGAAAACGCAGAAAAATGATGGGGCAATTTCTGGGCTATTTTGACCCAGTTTCCAGCTCAGAAAACACATTTTAGAAGCTGCAGAATGGACGAAACAAGTGGTCCCCACCCATCAACTGAAGACTTGCTTATTATTCTGATTTTAAATTCAAATCTTATTTTTAGGAAAAGATATTATTTTTAATTTTAGATAATTAGATTTTAAATTTATTAGGATTAGTTATAAAAAGGAATTCCATTAGTTAACTTGAGAGGCCATCAGATTGGAACTCTGTACATTTGATTAGAATCCTATTTTTCTCTGAACCATGAGCAATTAATCCTCCATTGTTAAGGTTAGGAGCTCTGTCTATTTGCATGGATTGATTTTATTGCTATTTCGATTTTAATTCATGTGTGGATTTATAATTTAAGAATTGTTTTCGCTCTTTATCTTATGAATTTGGGTGGAACGGAAGTATGGCCCTCTTTCTATTTGAGTTCTTGTAAAACTTGGAAAAGCTCTTTACTTGAACAACAGCTTGAAAACATATTCTCCTAAATTTTAATTATTTGGATTTAACAGGATACATGACATATAATCCTCTTATTTTTGGGTAATTAGAATTTTTGTGGCATATAAATTGGAATTTGAACTTCACCCTCTAATTGGAATTAATTGACCAAGGCATTGGCAGTCGATGAATTTTAGAGAAGACTAGAAAGGTCTAAGGAATTAGGGTCTAGTCACATATAGTTTGCCATAAATTAAATCCTACATGATTAAAATAGTTAGTAAGAAAAGTTAATCCGGAAAAATGGATAACTCTGAAGTCTTAACTGTTTCTCCAATATTTTATTTTCAACCGATTTACCTTCGTGTCTGCCTTCTGATATTTTCAATATAAACCTTTTGAATATCTCAAAACCATTTTCTGCTTGCCTAACTAAGTAATTTATTTAACCATTGTTGCTTAGTCCATCAATCCTCGTGGGATCGACCCTCACTCACCTGAGGTATTACTTGGTATGACCCGGTGAACTTGTCGGTTAGTTTGTGGTTATAAATTACGGCACCAAGTTTTTGGCGCCGTTGCTGGGATTGATAGTGATTAACAATTATTAGTTGTTTGATTGCTTAGATTAGGCATTTTATTTTTATTTTTTATTTTTTATTTATTTATTTTTTATTTAAAATTTGTTTTAAATATTTTCGAAAAAAAATATTTAAAATTTTTTATAGCACTAATAATTTTTAGTAATTTCTGAAATTAAGTTTGGTGTTTCCTAGTTTAGGTTACCTCACTGGAAATTTTCTACACTCTAACATAGAGAGTTTCATATTTTCTTGTTTTCTATTTGTTTATGCATAGGAACAGAGACAAAGAACATCTATTAGACTTTGATCCTGAACTTGAAAGGACTTTTAGGCGGCATTTACAACAAGCAAGACGTTACAAGGCTGCAGAATCCACTATGGATCCTAATGATGCTGATAATGCCAATGTGGCCAATCCGAATGGGAATGAGCAACAAAGGAGAGTACTTGGCTCTTACTCTGCTCCTACTGCAGATCTTTATGGAAAAAGCATTGTGGTGCCTCCTATAGCCGCAAACAACTTTGAGTTGAAGCCTCAACAGGTCACCCTGGTGCAACAAAACTGCCAGTATCATGGTCTTTCCCACAAAGACCCAAATCAGTTTATTTCTAGTTTCCTGCAAATCTGTGATACTGTGAAGACAAATGGAGTAAACCCAAAGGTGTACAAACTCATCCTCTTCTCGTTTGCTCTGAGGGATGGAGCAAAGCTATGGCTAGATTCTCAACCCAAGGAGAGTTTGGATACTTGGAACGAGGTAGCTACTGAGTTTCTCACTAAATTTTTACCACCTAAGAAGCTGACTAAGCTTAGGGTGGAGGTTCAGACCTTCAGACAGAAGGATGGTGAAACTCTATATGAAGCTTGGGAGAGATATAAGCTACTGACGAGGCAATGCCCTCTAAACATGTTCTCCAAATGAACTCAACTAGATATCTTTTATGAAGGCTTGGGTGAAATGTCCAAGATGTGCTTAGACAATTCTGCAGGAGGTTTATTGCACCAAAAGAAGACACCGGAGGAGACTATTGAGATTATTGAATTGGTTACTAGCAACCAATATTTATACTCATCTAACAGGAATCCTGTGAACTCTGAGGTTCCTCAGAAGAAGGGTGTCATGGAAGTAGAAGCTCTTAATTCTATTCTTGCTCAGAACAAGCTTATGTCTCAGCAAATAAGTCTACTTACTCAACACATGGGTGGCATGCAAGTCTCAGCTATCAACATCCAAAATCCACCTCAAGAGGTCTCTTATGACATGGCAGGAAATTTAGTGCAAAATGATAACTATGATTATGCTCAATCTTCTTCCGAACAGGTCAATTACATGGGTAGTGGTTCTAGAAATCCCAATAATGACCCCTATTCTCAGACATACAATCAAGGATGGAGAAATCACCCAAATTTTGGGTGGAGAGACCAACCTCAGAGACCTCCAAATTTTAACAATAATTCTCAGAACGGCTTCCAACAGAACAATTATAATAACTACCAATCTCAGCCTCAGCAGGCTAACTCTAAATCCAAGGAAGATTCTAATTGGGAGATGATGAGGAGTTTTATGTAGGAAACCAGAGCTTCTATTAGAAACTTGGAAGTGCAAATGGGCCAGCTGAGCAAGCAAATACCTGAGAGGTCTACAAGTACATTTCCAGGTGATACAGTGGTGAACCCAAGAGAAGACTGCAAGGTTATTCAATTGAGAAGTGGTAAAACAGCTGGTTCTGAGACAAGGGCAAATGAAGAGCTAGTTGAAAAGAAAGCTCCAGAGGAGAAAAAGGAAAAAGTGGAGCACGCCCCTCCAAAGCGTGTAAACAACCCGTTTCCTGACTCTCTGGACACATATCCTACATTGCCAAAGGCTCCTGAATACAAGCCAAAAATGTCATATCCTTAGAGACTTCAGAAGGCTTCCAAAGAAAAGTAGTTTTCTAAATTTTTAGATGTCTTCAAGAAGCTACAGATCAACATTCCCTTTGCAGAGGCTCTTGAGCAAATGCCTCTCTATGCTAAATTTATGAAAGAACTGTTGACCTACAAGAGTGGTGCGCGAAATTGTGAACAATACTTTTCACAACTCTCATAATCCCCGGTCATGAACCCCAAAAACTTGGTAGTTCAGTACCATGGCATTACACAACTTCGCACAACTAACCAGCAAGTGCACTGGGTCGTCCAAGTAATAAACCTTACGCGAGTAAGGGTCGATCCCACGGAGATTGTTAGTATTGAAGCAAGCTATGGTCATCTTGTAAATCTTAGTCAGGCAAACTCAAATGGTAATGGTGATGAACGAAAATAACAAAAAGGTAAAGATAGAGATACTTATGTAATTCATTGGTAGGAACTTCAGATAAGCGCATGAAGATGCCTTCCCTTCCGTCTCTCTGCTTTCCTACTATCTTCATCCAATCCTTCTTACTCCTTTCCATGGCAAGCTTGTGTAGGGTTTCACCGTTGTCAATGGCTACCTCCCATCCTCTCAGTGAAAGCGATGCCTATGCTCTGTCACAGCATGGGTAATCAGCTGTCGGTTCTCGGTCAGGCCGAAATAGAATCCATCGATTCTTTTGCGCCTGTCACTAACGCCCCGCCCGCTAGGAGTTTGAAGCACGTCACAGCCATTCAAAAGAACAAGTGATATCTTAGAACAAGAACAAGCGGAATTGAATGGAAGAACAATAGTAATTGCATTAATACTCGAGGTATAGCAGAGCTCCACACCTTAATCTATGGTGTGTAGAAGCTCCACCGTTGAAAATACATAAGAACAAAAGTGATCATTGGTTTCGGCCCCAGAGAGGAAACCAGAAGAACCAAGATGAAAATACAATAGTAAAAGGTCCTCTATATATAGAGAACTAGTAGCCTAGGGTTTACAGAGATGAGTAAATGACATAAAAATCCACTTCTGGGCCCACTTGGTGTGTGCTTGGGCTGAGCATTGAAGCATTTTCGTGTAGAGACTTTTCTTGGAGTTAAACGCCAGCTTATGTGCCAGTTCTGGCGTTTAACGCCAAAATTCTTGAGCTGACTTGGAACGCCTGTTTAGGCCATCAAATCTCGGGCAAAGTATGGACTATCATATATTGCTGGAAAGCCCAGGATGTCTACTTTCCAAATCAAATCTTGAGCAAAGTATAGACTATCATATATTGCTGGAAAGCCCAGGATGTCTACTTTCCAACGCCGTTGAGAGCGCTCCAATTGAGCTTCTGTAGCTCCAGAAAATTCACTTCGAGTGCAGGGAGGTCAGAATCCAACAGCATATGCAGTCCTTTTTAGTCTCTGAATCAGATTTTTGCTC
>NC_029781.3:74624249-74624480 GCF_000817695.3 Arachis duranensis
TCATCCTTTTCTTAGTGATGGGCTTGAGGTCATGCCTTCTCAGTTGAACCGGCTTCCCTCTTGAATCTCTCTTTTATTGAATGCCCTCTTCACAAATGTCTATGAGGACTTGGTCCAACCTTTGATCAAAGTTGACCCTTCTTCAAGGCCACAACTTCATAGAAGTGGTCTTGATGCACCCTTGAGATGAATCTTTCCATCTCCCATGACTCGGAGGTGAAAGCTTTTGCC
>NC_029781.3:74627026-74628288 GCF_000817695.3 Arachis duranensis
GAGTCCAACCATGTTCTAGCTCTGTCTCTTACAGCAAAAGGGAATAGCATTAGTCTGTAGACCTCAGGGTCAACCCCATTAGTCTTGACTGTGTCACAGATTTGCAAGAACTCAGCTAAGAACTGATGAGGATCTTCTAATGGAAGTCCATGGAACTTGCAATTCTGTTGCATTAGAGAAACTAATTGAGGCTTAAGCTCAAAGTTGTTTGCTCCAATGGCAGGGATAGAGATGCTTCTCCCATAGAAATCGGGAGTAGGTGCAGTAAAGTCACCCAGCATCTTCCTTGCATTGTTGGCATTGTTGTTGTTTTCGGCTGCCATGAGTTCTTCTTCTTTGGAGAATTCGGTCAGGTACTCTAAAGAGAGTTGTGCTTTGGCTTCTCTTGGCTTTCTCTTCAAGGTCCTTTCAGGTTCAGGATCAGCCTCAACAAGAATGCCCTTGTCTTTGCTCCTGCTCATAAGAAAGAGAAGAGAACAAGAAAATGTGGAATCCTCTATGTCACAGTATAGAGATTCCTTGAAGTGTCAGAGGAAAAGAAGAGTAGAAGACAGAAGTAGAAAATTCAAACTTATCACAGGATTTGGAGTTCGAATTTTGCATTAAGGAATAGTGTTAGTTCATAAATAGAAGGATGTGAGAAGGAGGGAAGTGATTTTCGAAAATTAAGTGGAAAATTTGAAAACATTTTTGAAAAACATTACTAAATTTTCGAAAATGAAAATGGAAAAGAAATCAAGTGATTTTTGAAAAAGATTTTGAAATTAGAAATCAAAAAGATTTGATTGAAACTATTTTGGAAAAGATGTGGTTAAGAAGATATGATTGTTTTTAAAAAGATGTGATTGAGAAGATATGATTTGAAAAACATTTTAAAAAGATTTGATTTTGAAACATTAAAAACTTGGCTAACAAGAAAAGATATGATTCAAACATTAAACCTTTCTCAACAGAAAAGGTAACATACTTGAAATGTTGAATCAAATCATTAATTGATAGTAAGTATCTTAAAAAATGGAAAGAAATTGGTTTTGAAAAAAAGATTTGATTGAAAAATTGATTTGAAAAAGATTTGATTTTGAAAAGATTTTGAAAACTTAGAAAAAATTTGATTTGAAAACAAAATCTTCCCTTCTAGCCATCCTGGCGTTAAACGCCCAGAATGGTGCACATTCTGGCGTTTAACGCCCAAAATGCTACCCTTTTGGGCCTAAACGCCCAACCAGGTACCCTGGCTGGCGTTTAAACGCCAGTTTGCCTTC
>NC_029781.3:74629713-74637539 GCF_000817695.3 Arachis duranensis
AATAGTAATTGCATTAATACTCGAGGTACAGCAGAGCTCCACACCTTAATCTATGGTGTGTAGAAGCTCCACCATTGAAAATACATAAGAACAAAAGTGATCACTGGTTTCGGCCCCAGAGAGGGAACCAGAAGAACCAAGATGAAAATACAATAGTAAAAGGTCCTATATATATAGAGAACTAGTAGCCTAGGGTTTACAGAGATGAGTAAATGACATAAAAATCCACTTCCGGGCCCACTTGGTGTGTGCTTGGGCTGAGCATTAATGCATTTTCGTGTAGAGACTCTCCTTGGAGTTAAACGCCAGCTTTTATGCCAGTTTGGGCGTTTAACTCCCATTTTGTTCAGCCAGAAAATACCTGAAATCACAGAAAAACACACAAACTCATAGTAAAGTCCAGAAAAGTGAATTTTAACTAAAAACTAATAAAAATGTACTAAAAACTAACTAGATCATACTAAAAACACACTAAAAACAATGCCAAAAAGCGTACAAATTATCCGCTCATCAAAGAGGAATTGGAAGGAACAAGAAACAGTAGTGTTAACCAAGGAATGCAGTGCCATTATTCAACACAACCTTCCTGAGAAGATGCCAGATCCAGGGAGCTTTGTAATTCCTTGCACCATTGGAGATGTCACCATTTAGAGAGCTTTATGTGACATTGGAGCTAGCATCAATCTAATGCCACTTTCAGTAATGAAAAAGCTTCAAATTGAGGAGGTAAAACCCACTCATATTTCTCTTCAACTTACTTATCTTTCTATTAAATTACCTATGGGTGTTGTTGAGGATTTACTTGTTAAAGTAGGACCATTCATCTTTCCTATTGATTTTGTTATATTAGACATGGAAGAGGAGGTAAAATCCTCTATTATACTTGGTAGACCCTTTTTAGCTACAGGTAGAGCTCTGATTGATGTACAAAATGGTGAATTGACCCTGAGGGTCAATGAAGAACAGGTGGTCCTTCATGTTTTTGAAGCTCTCAAGCACCCTAATGATTCTGAAGGGTATATGTAAATAGATATTATTGAACCACTTGTTCAAGAGGTACTGAAAGCTGGGGTGCTTGATGACATTATGGATCCTATCTCTGAGTATGAATTAATTGAAGTTGATAATTCACCACCCCAGAAGGCTATGGTTCACACACCTAAAGCAGAGGAGGAAGCCCCCAAGCTTGAGCTCAAATCCTTACCTCCTTATCTGAAATATGTATTCTTAAGTGAGAATGACTTATATCCAGTGATTATTAGATCTTCCCTGAAGCCTGAAGAGAAAGGGACGCTTATTTCAGTGCTCAAGAGCCATAAAACAGCTCTTGGGTGGACCATTAGTGACTTGAAGGAGATTAGTCAAACCAAGTGTATGCACAAGATCCTCCTTGAAGATGATGCTAAACCAGTTGTGCAACCACAAAGGAGACTCAATCCAACCATGAAAGAGGTGGTCCAAAAAGAGGTAATGAAACTATGGGAAGTAGGAATTATTTACCCTATTTCTGACAGTCCTTGGGTAAGTCCTGTGCAGGTAGTTCCCAAGAAAGGAGGGATGACAGTGACCAAGAATGAAAAGAATGAGCTTATTCCCACAAGAATAGTCACATGTTGGAGGATGTGTATAGACTACAGGAGGTTCAACACTGCTACAAGGAATGATCATTTCCCCTACCTCTTATTGATCAGATGCTTGAGAGGTTAGCTGGTCATGCATTTTATTGCTTTTTAGATGGATATTTTGGATATAATCAAATTTCAGTGGACCCTCAAGATCAAGAGAAGACAGCATTCACATGCCCCTTTGGAGTATTTGCCTATAGAAGAATGCCTTTTAGACTTTGCAATGCTCCAGCAACTTTTCAGAGGTGTATGCTTTCAATTTTTTCTGATATGGTTGAAAAGTTTATTGAGGTATTTATGGATGACTTTTCTGTTTTTGGTAATTCTTTTGAATCCTGCCTTAAGCATTTATCTCTTGTCTTGAAACGGTGTCAAGAATCAAACCATGTTTTGAATTGGGAAAAATGTCATTTTATGGTTACAGAAGGTATTGTTCTTGGACACCGGATTTCAAGTAAGGGAATTGAGGTTGATAGAGCAAAGGTGGAGGTGATTGAAAAATTACCACCACCAACTAGTGTTAAGGCATTCAGCAGTTTCTTGGGTCATGCAGGATTTTATAGAAGATTTATAAATGATTTTTTTTAAAATTGCTAAACCTCTAAGCAACCTGTTGGTTGCTGATGTTCCTTTTGTCTTTGATTCTGATTGTTTGCATGCTTTTGAAACTCTGAAAGTAAACCTTACCTCTGCTCCAATTATAGCTCCCCCTGACTGGGATCTACCATTTGAATTAATGTGTGATGCTAGTGACTTTGCTATAGGAGCTGCTTTAGGAAAAAGGCATGGTAAGCTTGTACATGTCATTTACTATGCCAGTCATGTGTTAAATGATGCCCAAAAGAATTACACAACTACAGAAAAGGAATTATTAGCTGTTGTGTATGCTGTTGATAAGTTTAGGTCCTATTTACTTGGTTCTAAGGTTATTATTTATACTGATCATGCTGCTTTGAAGTACCTTCTAACCAAACAGGAATCTAAACCAAGATTAATCAGATGGGTGTTGCTCCTTCAGGAGTTTGATATTGAGATAAAAGACAGGAAATGGTCAGAGAATCAAGTAGCTGACCATCTTTCCAGAATTGAGCTTGAAGCAGGATTATGATGCGTGAACATCTTGTCTATCTTTTTCTAGCGAATTTGCACTTAAATTGTTGAGTTTAATTAAGAATTAATTATATTTTAGCCACTATAGATGCTATTTTGAGTCTTGGGCAATTTTATCTATTTCAGGTAGCATTCGGCAAAATTTGACGGAGTTTCTGCAGCACAGGAATCAAAGGAAATGGCTGCGAGGAGTGACGTGCACGCGTGCCTCATGCGTGCGCGTGAGTTGGAGGTATACATGGCGACGCGTGTGCGTCAATTGAAGATTTGCTCAGCGACGCGTCTACGTGACCGACGCGTCCGCGTGACTTGCAAAGAAGACCAGCGACGCATACGCGTGAATGACGTGTACGCGTGACGTGCGCGATCTGTAGAAGTTACAGAAATCGCTGGCATGGATTTTGGGCCGCGTTTTGACCCAGTTTCTAGCCCAGAAAACACAGATTAGAAGCTGCAGAATGGACAATCAAGTGGTCCCCACCCATCAGCTGAAGACTTGTTAATTAATTTGAATTTAAATTCAAATCTTATCTTTTAGGAAAAGATATTAATTTTAATTTTAGAGAATTAGATTTTAAAAATTTATTAGGATTAGTTATAAATAGGAACTCTATACATTTAGACACGGAACACATTGTTACTAGAATCCTATTTTTCTTCTCTGAACCATGAGCAACTAATCCTTCATTGTTAAGGTTAGGAGCTCTGTCTATTTTCATGGATTGATTCGTTTGATCTTTTTAATTTAATTCATGTCTTGATTTATATTTCAATAATTGTTTTCGTTCTTTATTTTATGAATATGGGTGGAACGGAAGTATGACCGATGTTCTAATTGAGTTCTTATAAAAATTGGAAAAGTTCTTTACTTGAACAACAACTTGAAAGCATATTATACTGAATTTCTAATTGTTTGTATTTAACGGGATACGTGACATATAATCCCCTTATTTTTGGATAATTAGGATTCTTTTGGCATATAAACTAGAAATTGATCATCACCAATTAATTGAAATTAATTGACCAAGGAATTGGCAATTAATGAATTTTAGAGGAGACTAGGAAGGTCTAAGGAATTAGGGTCTAGTCACATATAGTTTGCCATGAAATTAAATCTTGCATCATTAAATTAATTAGTAATAAAGTTAATCCAGAAATTAGATAACTTTGAAACCTTAACTACTTTCTCAAATATTTTTTTCCCAACTCATTGCTGCTTGCTTTCTGAAATTCTTAAAGTACTGTTTAATGCTCTTTGAATATCTCAAAACCATTTTCTGCTTGCCTAACTAATCCTATCAAATGCTATTGTTGCTTGATCCATCAATCCTCGTGGGATCTACCCTTACTCACATAAGGTATTACTTGGTATGACCCGGTGCACTTGCCGATTAGTAGTGTGGGTTGTAAAATACCGCAACAAGTTTTTGGCGCCGTTGCCGGGGATTGACTGTGATTAACAACTATTAGTTGTTTGATTGCTTAGATTAGGCGTTTTATTTTTTATTTTATTAAAATCTATTTTTAAAAATATTTTCAAAAAAAAGAAGAAAAAAATAAATTTTTAAATAAATAAATAGCACCAATATTATTCTTAATTTCTGAAATTAAGTTTGGTGTTGTGATAAATATTATTTATTTTATATAGTATATTTTTTTATTTCTTTACACAGGTTACCTCACTGGGAATTCTCTGCACTCTGATGTAGAGATTCCCATTCTTTTTTGTTTTCTGGTTGTTTATACGCAGGAACAGAGACGAAGAACATCTCTTAGACTTTGATCCTGAATCTGAAAGGACTTTTAGGCGGCTTTTACAACAAATAAGACTTTACAAGGCTGCAGAATCCACTATGGATCTGACTAATACTGAGAATGCTAATGCAGCAAACCTGAATGGGAATGAACAAAGGAGATTACTTGGCTCTTTCTCTGCTCCTACTGCGGATCTGTATGGAAAGAGCATTGTGGTGCCTCCCATTGCTGCGAACAACTTTGAGTTGAAGCCTCAACTGGTCACTTTGGTGCAACAAAACTGCCAGTATCACGGTCTTCCCCACGAAGACCCAAATCAATTTATTTATAGTTTTCTGCAAATTTGTGATACTATAAAAACAAATGGAGTAAACCCAGATGTGTACAAACTCATACTCTTCCCGTTTGCTCTGAAGGATGGAGCAAAGCTATGGCTAGATTCCCAACCCAAGGAAAGTCTGGATACTTGGAACAAGGTGGTTACTGAGTTTCTCACAAAATATTTCCCACCAAAGAAGCTGACTAAGCTTAGGATGGAGGTTCAGACCTTTAGGCAGAAGGATGGTGAGACTCTGTATGAAGCTTAGGAGAGATACAGGCTACTGACTAGGCAATGCCCTCCAGACATGTTCTCTAAATGGACTCAACTTGATATCTTTTATGAAGGCTTGGGTGAAATGTCCAAGATGTGCTTAGACAATTCTGCAGGAGGTTCATTGCACAAGAATAAGACACCAGAGGAAACTATTGAGCTGATTGAATTGGTTACAAGCAACCAACATTTATACTCCTCTAACAGGAATCCTGTGAATTCTAAAACCCCTCAGAAGAGAGGCGTGTTGGAAGTAGATGTTGTTAATGCTCTTCTTGCTCAGAACAAGCTGATGTCTCAGCAAATAAATCTACTTACTTAACAGATGAGTGGCATGCAAGTCTCAGCTATCAACACCCAAAATCCACCACATGAAGTCTCCTATGACATTGCAGGTAATTTTGTGCAAAATAATAATTATGATTATGCACAACCTTCTTTTGAACAGGTGAATTACATGGGGAGTAGTCCTAGAAATCCCAACAATGACCTATATTCTAAGACATACAACCAGGGATGGAGAAATCACCCAAATTTTGGATGGAGGGAACAACCTCAGAGACCTCAAAACTTCAACAATAATTCTCAGGGCGATTTCCAACAGAACAATGATTTGGAAGCAATATTGACAGGTTTTAGATAGGAAACCAGAGCATCTATCAAGAACCTGGAGATTCAAATGGGTCAAATAGCCACCAGAGTTAATGAAATTGATCAGAGGACCACTAATAGCCTTCCTAGTAACACAATTCCAAATCCAAGAGAAGAATGCAAGGCTATCACCGTGATAAGTGGACAAGTGGCAAGTATAGAAGCACAAGTTATGCAGGAAACCAGAGCCTCCATTAGAAATTTAGAGGTGCTAGTGGGCCAACTGAACAAGCAAATGCTTGAGAGGTCTACAAGTATATTTCAAGGTGATACAATGGTGAACCCGGGAAAAGATTGCAAGGGTATTCAATTGAGAAGTGGTAAAGTAGCTGGCTTTGAGGCCAAGGTCAATGAAGAGTCAGTTGAAAAAGAAGCTCCAGAGGAGAAGAAGGAAGAAGAAGAGTACGCCCCTCCAAAGCGTGCGGATAATCCATTCCCAAACTCTCTTGACACTTATCCTACACTGCCAAAGGCTGTTGAGTATAAGCCTAAGATGCCGTATCTTCAGAGACTTCAAAAGGAGACCAAGGACAAGCAGTTTTCAAAGTTATTGAAAATATTCAGAAAGTTACAAATCAATTTTCCTTTTGCTGAGGTTTTGGAGCAAATGCATATCTATGTCAAGTTCATGAAGGAGCTGTTGTCAAAGAAAAAGCGTTTAAAGGGAGATGAGACAGCAGTCCTGACTAAGGAATGTAGTGCTATCATTTAGAATAACTTGCCAAAGAAGATGCCAGATCCAAGAAGCTTTCAAATTCCATGCACCATTGGGAGCACAACCTTTGAGAAAGCCCTATGTGATCTAGGGGCAAGCATAAATCTAATGCCCTTATCTGTGATGAAGAAGCTACAAATCCAAGAGGCACAACCCACAAAGATAGCATTACAGATGGCAGACAAATCTATGAAGCCTGCATACGGATTAGTGGAGAATATCTTGGTCAAAGTGGGTAAGTTCTTCCTCCCAGTAGACTTTGTGATTCTTGACACGGGGGAGGATGAGAATGCCTCTATAATTTTGGGAAGACCATTTCTAGCCACAGGAAGAGCTCTGATTGATGTAGAAGTGGGTGAATTAGTGCTTAGAGTGAATAATGAGCAACTGGTCTTTCATGTCTTCAAAGATATACATCCAACAGGTGAAGAAGAGAGGTGCATGCAGGCTGAGCTTATTGATCCAAATCTTCAAAAACCCCCTGATGATACACAGCAGAAACTACAGCTCAAACATCCCTTGGCAACAATCAATAAAATTCCTCCTGACATCAAACCTAAGTTTGGTGTTGGAAATGCATCGTCTACTGATGAGCGGATAATTTATACGTTTTTTGGCATTATTTTTAGTATGTTTTTAGTATGTTTTAGTTAGTTTTTAGTTAAAATTCACTTTTCTGGACTTTACTATGAGTTTGTGTGTTTTTCTGTGATTTCAGATATTTTCTGGCTGAAATTGAGGGACCTGAGCAAAAATCTGATTCACAGGCTGAAAAGGACTGCAGATGCTGTTGGATTCTGACCTCCCTGCACTCGAAGTGGACTTTCTGGAGCTACAGAAGCCCAATTGGTGCACTCTCAACTGCGTTGGAAAGTAGACATCCTGGGCTTTCCAGAAATGTATAATAGTCCATACTTTGCCCGAGATTTGATGGCCCAAACTGGCGTTCCAAATCAGCTCAAAACTGCCCATCGTTAAACACCGGAACTGGCACAAGAATGGGAGTTAAACGCCCAAACTGGCATAAAAGCTGGCGTTTAACTCCAAGAAGAGTCTCTACACGAAAATGCTTCAATGCTCAGCCCAAGCACACACCAAGTGGGCCCGGAAGTGGATTTTTACTCATCTTTGTAAACCCTAGCTAATAGTTCTCTACAAATAGGACCTTTTGCTATTGTATTTTCATCTTTCAATCTTAGAATCTTTTGATCATGATTTTATGATTGAACCCTCTTTGGGAGGCTGGCCATTTGGCCATGCCTAGACCTTGTTCTTATGTATTTTCAACGGTGGAGTTTCTACACACCATAGATTAAGGTGTGGAGCTCTGCTGTACCTCGAGTATTAATGCAATTACTACTGTTCTTCTATTCAATTC
>NC_029781.3:74637669-74644550 GCF_000817695.3 Arachis duranensis
GATTGTAGCCACTGACAACAGTGATGCCCAACATACAGCTTGCCATGGAAAGGAGTAAGAAGGATTGGATGAAGACAGTAGAAAAGCAGAGAGACGGAAGGGACAAAGCATCTCCATATGCTTATCTGAAATTCTCACCAATGAATTGCATAAGTATCTCTATCTTTACTTTATGTTTTATGTTATCCTCCATAACCATTTGAGTCCACCTGACTGAGATTTACAAGATGACCATAGCTTGCTTGATGAGGTGCAGAAGCTGGTGAATTAAAAATTTATTAAAATGGTTACGTTGCAGGTATAGTTCTTAACTCACCGAAAATCTGCCTATCAATTTAGAAATATGTCACTGAAAGTTTAAATTAAAATTACTGGGAGTTTTAAGTCCCAGGTCGTCTCCCAACGAGTTGCAGAAAAATGTGTTGTTTTATTAATCAGATATTCCAAAAAGAGTTGAGCTAAGTAAATTGGGATTTAAATTGAGGAATTTTAAATAATAAAAATAAGAGGCCTTGACTGGGAATTGATTGGTTAGAATCTCTATCATTGATGGTGTGATTGTAAGATTAATTTATAATTAATAGTTGTTCTGTTTGGTTATCCCTTACTAGGTAAGAGAAAGTCAAACAAGTGGAAATGCTAGATCTGTTCACAAGTTGCAACCCACTTAGTTCAAAGGGATTGGCGTCGGTGACAGGATAACAATCCAACATTTAACCCAATTACAAATTTTTCTTTCAATTCTTCCAACTCAAGAGTTCCCTTTAATCAACTCCCCATAAAGTAATGAAACTACTCACGCATTGTAAATAAAGAATCCATGGCACATGAAAGGGAATTAAAAGAAGACATGATTATTGGAATGGAATTTAAATTAAAAAGAAATAATCCTTGCATTAATTAATCATAAAAATATCTGAATGACAAAATTGAACATAACAAAGAACATGGAAGAATAAAACCAAGTTAAGAGAACAAACTAGAGTGATGAAGTCTTGATGAGGAAAATAACTCTTCTCAATGTTCCAATGCTAAGATCAATTGAAAATTAAAATTCTAAAAACTAGAGAGAAAAACCTAAGAGAGTGAAAAAACTAGATCTAAAACTACTCAATGAATGTCAATCTTGTTTCTGCATATTCTATGACTCTAATCTGCTGTTCCGGGCCGAAAATTGGGCCGAAATAGGGTCCAAAGTCGCTGGTTTCAGATTCTGCAGTTTATGCAGATCGCACATGTCACGTGATCGCGTCGTCCATGCGGACGCGTCGCTGGCGCTTTTCCTCTTCATGCGTTCGCGTCGTCCACGCTACCGCGTTACTTGTGCTTTCCAATCTGCGCGGCCGCGCAAGCCATGCGACCGCGTCACTGCGATTTGCGCTCCTTCGCGCGGTCGCGTGAGCCATGCGACCGCGTCACTTTTCGCTGGTTATCTCCTCAAACTCTTGTGTTCCTTCCATTTTTGCTAGCTTCCTCTCCAATCTCCGTCTCATTCATGCCCTATAAAGCCTGAAACGTTTGACACACAGATTACGGCATCGAATGGAATAAAGGAGAATTAAAATTAAATAATTAAAGTTTCTAGGAAGCAATTTTCAAACATGTAATAAATTCAGGAAGGAAATCTAAATGCATGCTAAATTGATGAATAAGTGGGTAAGGATCATGACAAAACCACACAATTAAACACAATATAAACTATAAAATAGTGGTTCATCAGTCACCCCCTTGACTTGTATGCGGATCCATACACTCTTGTTGGGTCATCATCAGGCACAATTACTCCAACCAATGAGAGACGGCCACCTATTGCTACTACCCCCTCTCGTCATGAGTCTCAGATACACATGATGCCTACTCTGGGTGTGCCAAGATCATGCACTCAATAGATGAGGTCTTTTCAGGGTTGTAATGGGGCCAAGGTGTAGGTAAGGATATACATATGGCTAAGTGAGCTTTATAAATTGAATCTTTAATTAACCTAAGCTCTCACCTAATATACATATATTCTATATGCTTTCAAATTCATGCCTAGTTACCCATAATTCCCTTTTTCAACCCATACTCATGTTTCAACCTTGTATTTTAATTCTATCATATGTGCATTGATCTTTGAATTTTGAGTTTAACATTGGGGTAATTTTGTCCCCTTATTTATTGAATTTTTTTTTGAATAAATAAAGCTTATCAATGCACATAGATTTTTCATTCTTATATTTTCACATGAGCGGGTATCCAAATTTCCTTTAAATTTTCATGACACATCCCTTAACAACTTCTGTTCCCACAATTTCCTATACATAACTAGCACACACAATTCTATCTTAAGCTAACTAAAGATTCAATTTGGGATATGCAATTGTTTTTCAGCTTAAGGTTAGTAATGTGGTAAAATATAGAACAAATGGGGTTTTAAAAGCTCAAAGTGGTTAACAAGGGTAATTGAAAAGGGTAGGGTTGATTTGGATAAGTCTCTTAAACAAATAATGGCCTCAATCATGTGCAAGCATGTAAATATAATAAATATTGGACATATAAGGTAAAACAAAATATAGATTACAATCATAGAGAAGTAAACACACAAGAATAAAATAATTATGGTTAAATAGTGTAACCATACATAAAGGCTCAAATCTTTCACAGGTTGTGTGTTCTTTAGCTCAAACATCATGTTCCAAATACACCTCAAGCAGATTTATCATAAAAAACTTTGAAAAAAAATTAGTGAAATTTTGTTCCAAAGATAGATTTTTTTTTAAAAGAAACTTATTGTCTTTTCAATCAAGTAGAACATGCATGCAACTATCCTAACCTATGCAATTTATTCTATTCTATAAAAGAAAGAAAAAAAATCTAACTAAAATATCCTAATTATTGGTGTTAGAGAAGAGAATTTACCTCCGGAAGTCAGGTACTGACCGACCTCCCCACACTTAAGGCTTTGGCACCGTCCTCGGTGCCATCTGTCAGGAACAGGGGTGGGCTGGTGGCAGTATCTCCACAGTCGGGACCAGTATGGCTCCCGGTGCTGGTAAAAGAAGTGGAGTCCGGGGTGTCTGAGTCTCTGAAGCGTCCCTTGAGTAGCTCCTTGAGGTGTTTGAATCGGCGCTCGTTACGGCTCTCCCTCATCTTTGCTTTCTGTTCATGCCGATCCAACTTTTCAAGTATCCGCTGGAGCAATTTCTCAATGGTAGATGCTTGTGGTGTTGAAGAAGGAATATCTTCAACCGGCTCAGTAGGCTGGCTTGTAGTAGCAGCAAAAAATATGAGGTATTTCCCGTTAGGGACATATTGATCATCCCGTGGAAGCATGGCTTTGGTGTCCCCAGCTCTACAGGAGACTCCGGCTGTTGAGACAAGATTTGAGACCAAGGCGGGGAAAGGTAAGTTGCCCGCGATTTGTACATGCTCCATAGCATTCCGGATGTGTCTTGAGAGATTCAGAAGTTAGTCTGTAAGGATGCACCATAGTAGAACAGCCATATCCGCAGTGAATGAGGACTCATGAGTGCTCGGTGGTATCCGTAGATCCAACGGTTGCCAGGTAAAGTGATGACTCTGAGAACGGAGTCCCAGTCAAATTGGTATTTCTGGCGCTGAAGGGTGGCTTCTTGAAAAGCGTCCAATCCTGCGGGAATAGGGGAAAGACTCAGAACTTGCTGAATGGCCTCTTCTGTGATGGGAACTTGCTTCTGCCGGACATAAACAGACTGCATGACCTGCCTTGGCTGTCTCCGTAGGAAATCCCATTGTCTTCGCTCAATTTGCGGCTCAACAAAGGTGGCAATATTGGGCGGGAGGATGAGAAGGTATTCATTGTTATAGTTCCTTTCTGCTAGGATAGGGAACATCTGCTCACAGTAGCGATTGGGAAATCGCGCAGTGTCCTTTGCTGGAAAGGCTTTCTCTTTGTCGTCAACCTTTATTATCCTCTTAACTCGTTTTGTTGAGGGCTTGACTGCGGTTGAAGAAGGCTCTGCCACTAAGGCTCTTTTAGTGCCTCTTCTTGTTGGGGGTTTGGAAGTAGCTTTCTCTTTTCCTTTCTTGGTGGCCATCCTGAAAGAAGGGAAGAGAAAGGAAATTAAATTCAAAGGGATAGAGCAAGGAAGAGGGTATTGTAAGTGATAGTCAATGCACAATAAAGATAAATGGCACTAACACATGGTCCGAAATACATGTGAAAAGCTCATCAATGGAAATATAGCAAGTGCATGTAGGACAATGGAATACAAGAGGTGTTGGCATGCAGGAAAAGGCATGAGTAGCATACATCAAACATTCAATGTCCAAGTTAGGTTACCATTTGTAACAAACTAACTATCACGTTTGTATTGACAATTAAATTTAATTAATAAAATATGAAAGGGAATTTGTGAAAAGCAGGCATTGCAGAGTAGAGTAAAGTAATGTAGAAAAGTGCATAGTGCTATATGGGCTTTTTCACAAACACATGGCATGCATGGTAAACAAGATATAAAAAGTATGAAATTGAATATGCAAGTAATCCCTTAAATAGGAGAAAAATAATTGTCAAACAATTTGCAATAATCCACAAGCATATAATGAGGAATGATGACTCAAAAGGTTTCTAACACCATGTAAAAGAAGAAGAAGAAAAAATAAAGATGTGAAAAGAAAAAGAAAAGAAAAAGAAAATAATAATATATATACATACTATAATAAGAATGATAGAAAAGAGAAGAAGGAAGAAGAAGGTAAAACCTTGTTAATGGTGGTGAGAGAGAGAGAAAGTGAAAGGTGAGGTAGAAGGGGAAAGGGTGAAAGAAGAAGGAAGGGGGAAAGAAAAAGTAGGGTTTGGAGAAGAGAAAGATAAGATAATTTGGCTGATTGGGTGGAGCTGTGCGGCGCATGTGACGCGGCCGCGAAAGGCACGCGTTCGCGTGGATGCGCATCAGGAAGGGGGACGCGATCGCATCGGTCACGCGGTCGCGTGACCTGCATTGTGCTGCTGGCGCGAGTGCGGCCTCGCCCCAGCACAACTCTCTGTTCAGTATAATTCAATTGCCAAATTAAGGTGACGTGATCGCGTGGGTAATGCGATCGCGTGAGTGTGCATCAGAAGTTAATTGACGCGACCGCGTCAGCGGTCGCTGACGCAGGATTGTGCTTCCAGCACCACTCTCGCACAATATAGCAATGTGCACCCTTTTACGTCGAAAATGTAGGGCACGTGGCCGCGTGGAGCACGCGGTCGCGTGGGAGGCCATGATTTCCATGCGACGCGGTCGCGTCAGCGACGCGGTCGCGTGGAGTAAATTGTGCCTCTGGCACGACTCCAGCGCTGCTCCTGCGAAACTTTATGTTCATGTTTATTTTTCTTTACTCCCCCTGCCACGCGGACGCGTTGCTTGTGCGATCACGTCGCGCGGCGAAATATATTTTTTATTTTTTTATTTTTTAAGAAAGATAAAAACATGTAATTGAAAGAGCACGAAAGCACTAATAAGGAGAAGAGTTATTTAAAGAAGAAAAACTAAAAGTGAAGAAAAGAACGATCATACCGCGGTGGGTTGTCTCCCACCAAGCACTTTGCTTTAACGTCCGTAAGTTGGACGCTCCACTAGCTCAATCTGTTGCTATGTAAGGATCTTCCAGGCAGAAGATCTCAAGATCCTTGCTCTTCTGCACCTTCTCACCATGGTATAGCTTCAGACGGTGTCCATTGACTTTAATAAGTGTAGAACTTGAAGGATGGCTTAGGTGATAAACTCCGTACGGTTCAGCCTTCTCTATTCTGTATGGACCTTCCCATTTTGATCTCAACTTGCCAGGCATGAGCCTCAGTCGAGATTTGTAAAGGAGAACAAAATCTCCAGGTTGGAACTCTCTCTTCTTGATGTTTTGATCATGCACAGCTTTCATCTTTTCCTTGTATATTCTGGAGTTTTCATAAGCTTCTAGGCGAAGGTTCTCCAATTCCTGCAGTTGTAACTTTCTTTCAGCTCCAGCATTCTCAATCCCCATGTTGCACTCTTTAACTGCCCAGAAGGCTCTGTGTTCGATTTCGACTGGGAGATGACAAGCTTTTCCATAAACTAAGCGGAAGGGACTCATTCCAATGGGTGTCTTGTATGCTGTTCTATATGCCCACAGTTTATCTTGTAGTCTGGTGCTCCAGTCTTTTCTGTGAGGCTTTACTATCTTTTGCAAGATACGTTTAATTTCTCTGTTTGACACCTCAGCTTGCCCATTAGTTTGGGGATGGTAAGCTGTTGCAACTTTATGGATTATCCCATGCTTCTTCATCAATCCGGTTAGTCTCCTGTTACAAAAATGGGTGCCTTGATCGCTCACGATCGCTCGTGGTGATCCAAAGCGGCATATAATATGGTTTCTCACAAAGGAAACAACAGTGTTAGCATCATCAGTGCGGGTAGGAATTGCTTCCACCCATTTGGAAACGTGTTAGCATCATCAGTACGGGTAGGAATTGCTTCCACCCATTTAGAAACATAATCTACAGCTAACAGTATATAGAGGTGGCCATTAGAATTTGGGAATGGACCCATGAAGTCAATGCCCCAAACATCAAAAATTTCATAGAAAAGCATATATTGTTGAGGCATCTCATCCCTCTTGGATATGTAACCAAATTTCTGGCATGGGTGACAAGATTTACAAAACTCAGCAGCATCTCTAAAAAGAGTAGGCCACCAGAATCCACAGTCTAAGATTTTTCTAGCTGTTCGTTGAGGGCCAAAATGTCCTCCACTTTTAGATGAGTGACAGGCTTCTAAAATAGACTGGAATTTTGATTGAGGTATACAACGTCTAATTATCTGGTCAGCGCCACATCTCCATAAATATGGGTCATCCCATATATAATATTTAGACTCGCTTTTCAGCTTGTCTCTTTGATG
>NC_029781.3:74644592-74645696 GCF_000817695.3 Arachis duranensis
TCTAAAGTCTTAGACGCATAGGCAATAACAAAAGGATTTTTACCTTCATGTTGAGCCAGTGCTGCTCCTACTGCATGGTTGGAAGCATCGCACATGATTTCAAATGGCTGGCTCCAGTCGGGTCCTCTCACAATTGGAGCTTGAGTTAGAGCAGTCTTTAGCTTATCAAATGTTTGTTTGCAATCCTCACTGAACTCGAACTCAATATCCTTTTGTAGTAATCTGGATAAGGGAAGTGCCACCTTTCTAAAGTCCTTAATAAATCTCCTGTAGAAACCTGCATGGCCAAGGAACGAACGGACTTCCCTCACAGAGGAGGGGTAAGGTAAACTAGAAATAACATTCACCTTTGTTGGGTCTACAGAAATGCCATTATTAGATACCACATGTTCCAATACAATCCCTTGCTTTACCATAAAGTGGCATTTTTCGAAATTCAATACAAGGTTTGTATTAATACATCTATCTAATACTCTAGATAATCCATCTAAGCAAAGGTTAAAAGAATCACCATAAACGCTAAAATCGTCCATAAAAACTTCCATACAGTCCTCAATAAGATCGGAGAAAAGACTCATCATGCACCTTTGGAAAGTAGCTGGTGCATTGCACAAGCCAAAGGGCATTCTTTTATAAGCATAGGTCCCAAAAGGACATGTAAAAGTAGTCTTTTCCTAATCTTCAGGAGCTATATGAATCTGGAAATAACCTGTGTAACCATCTAAAAAACAATAATGTGATTTACCTGACAGGCGATCCAGCATTTGATCAATGAATGGAAGTGGATAGTGATCCTTACGAGTAGCTTGGTTGAGACGTCTGTAATCAATGCAGACTCTCCAAGCATTCTGAACTCTAACTGCTATGAGCTCTCCATGCTCATTTTTCACTGTAGTGACTCCGGACTTCTTGGGCACCACTTGCACTAGGCTTACCCATTCACTGTCTGAAATGGGATATATGATACCGGCCTCCAATAGTCTGGTCACTTCCTTTTTGATAACTTCCAAGATGGTGGGATTCAATCTTCTTTGTGGTTGACGGACAGGTCTTGCTCCCTCTTCTAAAAATATTCTGTGCTCGCATATTTGAGGGTTGATTCCT
>NC_029781.3:74646184-74648363 GCF_000817695.3 Arachis duranensis
CTAACACAAAACGAGCTGCCGACCTTTTTAAGGGAGGGAGCCTTAAAACATCATATATAGACAAAGGCATTATACTGACACATTCTCCTAAATCACACATGCAATCATAAATTACTACACCACCAATAGTACAACTAACTATGCAAGGACCTGGATCACTACATTTTTCAGGTAATCCTCCCATTAAAGCAGATATAGAACTACCTAAAGGAATAGTTTCTAATTCATTAATTTTGTCTTTATGGATACATAAGTCTTTTAGAAACTTTGCATATTTAGGTACCTGCTGAATAACATCAAAAAGGGGAACAGTTACCTCAACCTTTTTAAAGATTTCTACCATTTTGGGATCGGGTTCCAGCTGCTTCCTGGTCTTCCTTGCAAGTTGTGGAAATGGAATGGGAGTAGTGTTTTCTGTGGTGCCTGCACCTTTTTGTGCCTCTTCTTGTGGTTGAGCTATCTCTTCTTCAGCTATGTCCTGTATATCCTCTTCCTCTTCAACATCTTCGATTTCTACCACCTCTTCAGCTGAGGCGTATTCTGGTGAGCTTGGTTCCTCCTGATTCCTCTCCTGCAGTGTGGTTCCGGACCTCAGAGTGATGGCATTAATTCCTTCCTTTGGATTGGGTAATGGTTGAGAGGGGATTCTAGTGGTGCTTGAAGGTTGGTTACTGGAATTTTGTGCTGAACCAAGTTGTGTCATAAAAGCTTGTAGAGTAGAGGTGAAACCATTTAGACTGGCGTTAATACTGTTCACGATGGTATTTTCCATGGCCAGTTGTCTTTTCTCAAAAGCTTGTAATAATTCTTCATTAGAAGATACAGAAGAATGAGTAAATTGAGAGGTTTGCTACTGATTGTTCGGTAGTCCTTGGTTTTACCTCAGGTGAGGTGCTTGGTATGGTTGATTTTGCTGCCTGTTGTTGTAATTATTCCACCTCTGATTTCCCTGATTATCTCTGCCTCCCCTATTATTGTTATCCCTCCAATTTTGGTTTGAATTGTCCTGCCATCCATGGTTATTATTTCCACTTTGATTGTACCCTTGGTTGGGGCGGTCATAGAAGTTGTGAGTAGATGCCACCATGTTGTCTTCTTGTTGGAGCTGCGGGCATTCATCAGTGTAATGGTTGTAATCAGCACAAATTCCGCAAATTCTTTGTGGAACTAATTGTTGGATTTGCTGCGGTTGAGTTTGCTGAGCTTGTTGAATTAATTGCATTTGCTTCAGCAGGTTGGTCACTTCACAGATGCTTCCATTCAGAGCAGCAGTCTCTATGCCAGAAGATACTTCTGCAACGGCCCTTGAACGGCCTTGCTTCTGTCTGTGGTTCCGAGTAGATTCAGCTAAATCACTGATCAATTGCCAAGCTTCATCAGTGGTCTTGTACTTCTTCATAGACCCATTGCTGGCACTTTCCAATATGGTCTTATCTTAGGGTCTCATACCTTGTGTGACATAGCTGAGTAGCACGATCTGTCAATCATGTGGTGGGGGCATGCTTCCAGAAGATTATTGAAGCGCTCCCAGTATTCAAAGAGAGTCTCATTGTCATCCTGAACAATTGTAGAGATATCCTTCCTCAGTTTATCAGTAACTTCAGATGGGAAGAATTTCTCCAGGAACTCTTTTCTGAGTGTATCCCAGTTGGATATGTTTGCTAGAGGTTGAGTGTAGTACCACTCTCTTGCTTTTCCCTCAAGAGAGAACGGAAAAGCTTTCAGTAGAATTGAAGTTTCATCAGCGCCATCACGCCTGACAGTAGAACAGGCTGCCTGGAAATCTCTCAAGTGCTTGATAGGCTCTTGAGTAGGTAGGCCATGAAACTTCGGCATCAAATTTAGCAGTGCGGTCTTTATTTCAAAATCCGTAGCTACCGCTGGATGATGCGCTTGAAACGGTTGCATTGTAAAATCAGGAGCTCCTTCCTCCTGAATGGTAACTCTTCTAGCTGCCATGTTTTCTGCACGTAAAACAACCGAATCAGTAGAACGTGGGCTGGTTTCTTCCTCAGATTCACTTTCAGATCCGCCCTCAGAGCGGACTAACCTACGCTGTTCTCGCCTTATTCGTGAAATTGTTCTTTCAATTTAAGGATCGAATATTAGCAAGCGCGGATCAGGAAGTGAACGTGTCATTTGAATGAAGAAACACGCAGCTCATAGTAGCAAAATTAAA
>NC_029781.3:74649363-74652416 GCF_000817695.3 Arachis duranensis
GCTTTTCCTCTTCACGCGTTCGCGTCGTCCACGCTACCGCGTTGCTTGTGCTTTCCAATCCGCGCGGCCGCGCAAGCCATGTGGCCGCGTCACTGCGATTTGCGATCCTTCGCGCGGTCGCGTGAGCCATGCGACCGCGTCATTCTTTGCTGGTTATCTCCTCAAATTCTTGTGTTCCTTCCATTTTTGCTAGCTTCCTCTCCAATCTCCGTCTCATTCATGCCCTATAAAGCCTGAAACACTCGACACACAGATTATGGCATCGAATGGAATAAAGGAGAATTAAAATTAAATAATTAAAGTCTCAAGGTATCTAATAGAATCAAGGTGAATTAAATTTAGCTATTTTGAGTCCTAAAAAGCATGTTTTCACTCTTAAGCACAATTAAAGGAGAATATACAAAACCATGCTATTTCATTGAGTAAATGTGGGAAAAAGGTGATAAAATCTCCTAAATTCAATACAAGATAAACCGTCAAATTGGGGTTTGTCAACCTCCCCACACTTAAACCAAGCATGTCCTCATGCTTAAGCCAAGAGAAAGCAAAGGGCATCAACATCTATTCTATGTAAATGAGCTATATGCAACCTAAACTATATGCAAAATGGTTTTACCTACTTGGTTAAAAATAAATCAATCCTCCAAGAGCATGTATAAACGGGTAGGGCTAAGGTCATATGGCGATTCATGAATCCTACCAATTTAAGTATGAAATGAAGTTCAAGTAGACTTGCAAGAAGAACGCTCATGAAAGCCGGGAATCAAGGAATTGAGCATCGAACCCTCACCGGGAGTGTTTGCACTCTAGTCGCTCGGTGTTTGGGGTTGATTCTCTCAATTCTCCCCTAACCATGCTTTCCAAGATTTGTTTTTCATCTAACAATCAACAATTATTGAGGCATGAATGCAATTATAATGAGGACTTCATACGGTTGTAATGGCATTAGGGTAAAGGTGGGATAAGTATGGTTAAGTGGACTAAAATGGTTGAATCCTTGTTTAGTTTAAGCTCTATGACGAATGGACTTTTGCTAGTAAAGAATTTTACAAATAAAGTCTCGTTGAAAGTATAGCTTCTAAACCAGCAAAGAATCCTTTCGTACAAACACTAAAGCAAACTCAATAAAAATTAATAACCGAAGTATTTAAACCTCGGTTTGTCTCTCAAGAAATTGCAGGGAAGTGTGCTTATAATTGGTTATGGAAAAATATGTTTTGGGGGTGTTGAGATAAGAAGCAAGAATAGTACATGGCAAAAGGAATAAACTAATAACTAGAAAAGCTCTTGGTAAGGTATGAGAATTGGATGTCCTATCCTAGTTATCCTTATCAATTGTGATGAGGCCTCAATCATATAAATGCATGAATACAAAGAATAATGGACATATAGACTCAAACAAAGCAAAGATCACAATCATAGAAAGAGAATAATGCACACAAGAAGGAAAAATAAGTGGTTATAAGATGTAACCACACAATTAGGCTCAAATCTCACAAACTTGTGTTCTTAGCTCAAAAAACCATGTTCCAAAATAAATTCTTTCAAGCAAGTTCCACAAATTTTCTTTTTCAAATTGGTGGGGTGCCCTAAAACAGTTTCTTGGAAAGAAAATCATCACCCTAACCAAGTAGTCCTAATAAGAAGAAGGTAGTAAAATATGTACAAATTCTAACTAACATGCAACCTATCATGCAAATGCAATAACTACTCTAACAAAGAAAATAAAAGTTTGGTGTTGAAAAAGAAATTGTTACCCATGGAGATCGGTCGACGACCTCCCCACACTTGAAGATTGCACCGTCCTCGGTGCATGCAAAGAAGAGCAATGTGGACGGGTTGCTACAATTGATGAGCACCTTCAAAAGGTTATGTGGATGACTTGTTTGTTGCCCCATTTAGAAACTTTCCTTGTCTCCCGTATTGGTGGCCAACCTAAAAGGATAGAAAAGGAAAGGAATAGTAAGCCTATGACAAAGGTATCAAAGCAAATAGAACATAGGCGGGGGCTAATGCCAAATAAGAGTATGATTCCCTACTACATGTTAGCTAAGCATGTGAGTGAGTCCCTACTACATGTTAGCTAAGCATGTGAGTGAGAAAACAATGTAAGCTAAGGCATGTCATTAAGCTCGATGCAAGAGTAAAGTTAAGGCATGAAGAGTGTATTGAGCATCAAGTTCCAATGAGAAGAAGTGGGTCATGAAAGACAATATGAGGTCATATCAATGCACAAAGACACAAGAGTCATACAAGATGAAGCATTGATTTAAAAGGATCATCACCCAACAATATTAAACAAGTCAAGAAGCATCAAAATAATGCAAGAAAGTCTCAACAATTGAGTGTAAGAATCCAACGCCATTATTGAAATGACTAAAAAAAACGAAAACATGCTACAAAAACTAAATGAAAATGGGAAGAGTAGAAGTATGCGAATGTGATAAGCAAAAGAAAATGGAAGGGGAGAAAAAAAACTCTTTTTACCGACGCGTGCGCGTTATGCACGTTGAGAAAAAAACTCTTTTTTTTTTACCGACGTGTACGCGTCATGCGTGCTTACGCGTCGATGTGCATATTGGCCTAAGGACGTGTACGCGCCAGATGCGCGCACGCGTGCGTCGAGTTAGGCGAGAGGCATACTGTTGGCCCAGAAGTGGCACAACTCTCGGGTAAAAGTACCGGGGGTGCAGATTGTGCAATCGACGCGCGCGCGCACAGTGTGCGTGTGCGTGCATTGCGAATTTAAGATCATGTGCGCGTACGCGCCAGGTGCGCGCACGCGTGCATAGACTTGTGCCTCAGGCCCAATGTTTGCACAGTGCAGGCCTAACTCTCGGGTTTTTGGCTGGGGTCGAATTTTCGCATCCACGCGTACGCGTACAGTGCGCGTGCGCGGGGGTGGTCGGAAAATGCTTAGGTGCGCGTACGCGTTATGTGCGCGCACGCGTGGATGGTGTTCTGTTTTTCAAAATTTTTTTTCTAAGTTCTTGCACCAATCCAAGGCTTTCAATCCCCCAAACTGCTACCAAAACACCCTAAAACCTTATTTA
>NC_029781.3:74653472-74654610 GCF_000817695.3 Arachis duranensis
TCTTTTATAGTTTCAACTTCATGTCCAATGGGAGAGGATTCCATTGTAGAGAGAAATTCATCCATGATTGAATCCATCTCTTGATAAGCTTCTTCCAAGTCTTCAACTATGACATGCCTTGGAGGTTGCGCACCCTCCTCAACATCAATATCAAGCTTCTTGGGAAAGTGCTCCATGATGCTACATTCCCATGGACTTTCAACATCCCCTAGATCTTCAACCACTTCTTCCTTTTCTTCAATAACCATAGGCTCCTCCAATTGCTCTAATACAAAATAGCCTCCCTCATTTTCCACCGGGTTTTCCAATCCCTCCTTCATGCTATGATCTTCAATGGATTCTTCACATGTGGCCACGGAAGCACCTTGAGTGTTCAAAAATTTGTGGGCTAAGGTAGACACTACCTTGGTCAAGTTAGTCACAAACTCTAAGGTGTTCCTTTGCATATCCGCTTGTCCTTGAAGTAGCAAGGTAAGAGAATCATCTATTGGGGTTTGGGGTGAGTAGGAAGGTTCATTATTTTAGAGAGAGGATTCATGGTAGGAAGGTGGTTCCTCTTGATAAAATTGTGGAGATGGTGTGTATTGAGGTGGTTCTTGGGAGTAATCTTGATAGGGTTGTGGTGGTTCTGAGGGCTCTCGCTCATAATGGTCATAAGAATATGGCATGAATGATTGGTCATATGGTGGATATGGATCATAGGAAGGTGCTTGGGTGATTGGTCATATGATGGATACGGGTCACATAAAGGTGCTTGGTAGAAAGGGGCTTGTGAGTGTGGTTGAGCATCATGTTGAGGATAAGATTCATAGGCATATGGTGGTGGTTGATTATCACAAAAGGAGTCATAGACATTAAATTGACATGCATTAGGATGGTAATTATACCTATGAGTGTCCGGAGGTTGTTGCCAATAGGAGTGATCAATTCCTTGAGGCTCCTCCCATCTTGGAGTGTTCCATCCTTGGTACATGTTAGCATTGAAGTTCACATTCCCTACAACACAATTAGGACCAAACTCATAGCCATAGTGAGGATTCATTATGGAAAGACAAAATAAAACTAACAAAATCTAGTAAACAAGCAAAAGACAAGCTATTTACACTATTCACATATGTACAATAACCAATAACATAAC
>NC_029781.3:74656326-74668978 GCF_000817695.3 Arachis duranensis
TGAAGCTTGGCTAGCCATGTCTAATTTCTTTAGACTAAAGCTTTAGACTAACATTGCATGATTCCTGGAATTCTTATTAAAAATTTTGAATTTCTTTATTTTCTTTTTCCACATAATTTTTGAAAAAACCAAAAGAAAATTACAAAATCATAAAAACCAAAAATATTTCTTGTTTGAGTCTAGTGTCTCACTTTAAGTTTGGTGTCAATTGCATGTTTCTGTTCTTCTTGCATTCATTCATGTGTCCTCATTGATCTTCAAGTTGTTCTTGATGATTTACTTGCTCTGATCTTTAAATTCTCTTGTTTTGTGTGTTTTGTTGTTTCTCATATGCATTCTCAATTTGTTAGTGTCAGTAGTATACAAACTTCTAAGTTTGGTGTCTTGCATGCATTGTTTATTTGATTTTAGTTGCATTTTGATTTTTCCTCATCATTAAAAATCCAAAAAAAATTTTAATTTGTGTCTTTTCAAGTCAATAATACAGAGAATTGAAGATTTAGAACATACAGCAGAGGAATTACACAGAAAAAGCTGGGCGGTCAAAATGCCCAGTGAAGAAGGAAAAATGCGTTCAAACGCCAGCCAAGGTGCCTGGCTGGGCATTTAACGCCCAAAAGGGTAGCAATTTGGGCGTTAAATGCCAGAATGTATACCATTCTGGGCGTTTAACGCCAGGATGGCACAAGAGGGAAGATTTTGTTTTCAATTCAAATTTTTTTTCAAGTTTTCATAATTTTTCAAAATCAAATCTTTTTCAAATCATATCTTTTCAATCATATATTTTTAAAATCAATTTCTTTCCATTTTCAAAAATACTTGCTAACAATTAATGATTTGATTCAACATTTCAAGTATGTTGCCTTTTCTGTTGAGAAAAGTTTAATGTTTGAATCATATCTTTTCTTGTTAGCCAAGTCATTGATTTTAAAAATCAAATCTTTTTAAATTGTTTTTCAATCACATCTTCTCAATCATATCTTTTTAAAACTATATATTTTCAATCATATCTTTTTAATCACATCTTTCTCAAAATAAGTTTTCAATCATATCTTTTTGATTTCTAATTCCAAAATCTTTTTCAAAAATCACTTTATCTCTTTCCCAATCATATTTTTCGAAAATCATTCTTCAATTTTTCAAAATGTTTTTAAAATCCTTTTAAATTTATTTTCGAAAATCTCTTCCCCTCTTCTCACATCCTTCTATCTATGGACTAACATGTACAATTCAAACTCTATCTTTCTAAGTTTGAATTCTTCTACCTCTTCCTTCAATTTTTCTTTTCCTCTGACACCTCAAGGAATCTCTATACTGTGACATAGAGGATTCCATATTTTCTTGTTCTCTTCTCTTTCATATGAGCAGGAGCAAAGACAAAAGCATTCTTGTTGAGGCTGACCCTGAACCTGAAAGGACCTTGAAGCGAAAGCTAAGAGAAGCTAAAGCACAACTCTCTGTAGAGGACCTAGCAGAATTCTTCAAAGAAGAAGACATGGTAGCCGAAAACATCAACAATGCCAACAATGCAAGGAAGGTGCTGGGTGACTTTACTGCACCTACTCCCAACTTTTATGGGAGAAGCATCTCTATCCCTGCCAGATATGGTTGGACTCACAACCTAAAGAAAGCCTGAACTCTTGGGAAAATCTAGTCAATGCCTTCTTGGCAAAGTTCTTTCCACCTCAAAAATTGAGTGAGCTTAGAGTGGAAGTCCAAACCTTCAGACAAAAGGAAGGTGAATCCCTCTATGAAGCTTGGGAAAGATACAAACAATTGATTAGAAAGTGTCCTTCTAACATGCTTTCTGAGTGGAGCATCATAGGTATCTTCTATGATGGTCTGTCTGAACTGTCCAAGATGTCATTGGATAGCTCTGCTGGAGGATCTCTTCATCTGAAGAAGACGCATGCAGAAGCTCAAGAACTGATTGAAATGGTTGCAAATAACCAATTCATGTACACTTCTGAAAGAAATCCTGTGAACAATGGGACGAATCAGAAGAAAGGAGTTCTTGAGATTGATACTCTAAATGCCATACTGGCTCAGAACAAAATATTGACTCAGCAAGTCAATATGATTTCTCAAAGTCTGTCTGGAATGCAAGTTGCACCAGGCAGTACTATAAAGTCTGAATGGATGGCAAAATGCATCCAACAGTACTGAAAAGGCATCTTCTGAGGAAGAAGCTTATGATCCTGAAAATCCTACAATGGCAGAGGTAAATTCCATGGGTAAATCTTATGGAAACACCTATAATTCTGCGTGGAGAAATCATCCAAATTTCTCATAGAAGGATCAACAAAAGCCCCAACAAGGCTTTAATAATGGTGGAAGAAATAGGTTTATCAATAGCAAGCCTTTTCCATCATCTTCTCAGCAACAAACAGAGAATTCTAAGCAGAGCCACTCTAACTTAGCAACCATGGTCTCTGATCTAATCAAAACCACTCAAAGTTTCATGACTAAAACAAGGTCCTCCATTAGAAACTTGGAGGCACAAGTGGGTCAGCTGAGTAAGAAAGTTACCGAACTCCCTCCTAGTACTCTTCCAAGCAATACAGAAGAGAATCCAAAAGGAGAGTGTAAGACCATAAACATGGCCGAATTTAGAGAGGAGGAAGAGGCAGTGAGCGCCACTGAGGAAGACCTCAATGGACATCCACTGGCCTCCAATGAGTTCCCTAATGAGGAACCCTGGGAATCTGAGGCTCACACTGAGACCATAGAGATTCCATTGGATTTACTTCTGCCATTCATGAGCTCTGATGAGTATTCTTCCTCTGAAGAGGACGAAGATGTCACTGAAGAACAAGTTGCTAAGTACCTTGGAGCAATCATGAAGCTAAATGACAAGTTATTTGGTAATGAGACTTAGGAGGATGAACCCCTTTTGCTCACCAAAGAACCGGATGACTTGACTAGGCAGAGATTACCTCAAAAGAGACAGGACCCTGGGAAGTTCTCAATACCTTGTACAGTAGGCACCATGACCTTCAAGAAGGCTCTGTGTGACCTAGGGTCAAGCATAAACCTCATGACTCTCTCTGTAATGGAGAAGTTAGGGATCTTTGAGGTACAAGCTGCAAGAATCTCAATAGAGATGGCAGACAATTCAAGAAAACAAGCTTATGGACTTGTAGATGATGTTCTGGTAAAGGTTGAAGACCATTACATCCCTGCTAATTTCATAGTCCTAGAGACTGGGAAGTGCATGGATGAATCCGTCATTCTTGGCAGACCCTTCCTAGCCACAGCAAAGGCTATGATTGATGTTGACAGAGGAGAATTAATCATTCAAGTGAATGAAGAATCCTTAGTGTTTAAGGCTCAAGGATATCCCTCTGTAACCATGGAGAGGAAGCATGAAGAGCTTCTCTCAAAACAGAGTCAAACAGAGCCCCCACAGTCAAACTCTAAGTTTGGTGTTGGGAGGCCACAACCAACTTCTAAGTTTGGTGTTGAACCCCCACATTGAAACTCTAAGTTTGGTGTTGGGAGGTTTGATAAACGCATATTTCATGAGATATTTTGTGCTTAACTTGAGTGATTTATACAATCCTTCACCTACTTATTCACATTAATTGCATGGTTTTACTTTCCCTCCCTTATTATGTCATATCGTGAAAAACATGTTTCCTAAGCTTTGAAAATTAATTATTTTAATTACCTTTATTTCCATTCGATGCCATGATTAGCGTGTTGAGTAGTTTCATAGTTTCTAAGGCAGAATGACTTAAAGGATGAAAAAGGAAACATACCAAAGGGAAAGGAGAAAGCAAAACGGAGCTTTAAGGAAACTGGTATCCACGCGATCGCATGGACGACGCGATCGCGTGCCAAGCACGAATCAGCAGCGACGTGGCCGCATGACTGACGCGATCGCGCGCCTCTAGCAGAACACACATGACACGGTCGCATGACTGACGCGACCGCGTGGCAAGGAAAAGCTCCGAATGACGCGACCGCGTGACCCACGCGGACGCGTGACAGAGGCCACGCACCAGAAAATTTCAGAACACGCCCCAGCGAGTTCTAAAGCCCTTTTTGGCCCAAATCCAAGTCCAGAAGGCATAGACCAGAGGTTATGAAGTGGGGGAATGCATCCATTCAAGGAGCCTCTCATAATTTACTTTTCATGTTTTAGATGTAGTTTTGGAGAGGGAGGTTCTCTCCTCTCTCTCTCTCTTAGGATTTAGGACTTCTCTTTCTAGAATGACTCTCGATCCAGGTTTAATATTCCTTTTTACTATTTAATTTCTCTTTTATATTTTGATTACTCTGAAGCCTTTATTATGTTTGATTGATGTTGCCCAATTGGCTGTTGATGACATTTTTATTTAATGATAATTGAGGTATTTTCAGTTTATAATTATTCTCTTTGAATTAAATTGCCATTGCTTCCCATCTAAGGATATTTTTATTATTCCAGCAATTTTACTTTTTCCCATTTTTGTTCTGATTAAGAATTTAGTAACTCAACAGTTATTAGACTTAACATAATTAATAACCGTTATCTTGCTAATTGAGCTGAACCTGAATAATCCCAACCTTTTCTTCGGAAATAATTAGGATTCAAAGGTCAGTTTAATTAGTCCCTTGACTTTCCTTTGCCCTGGCAAAGGTTGACCAAGTGGAGTTTAGATTCAACTTTTATTATAGTTGAGAGAGATAACTAAGTTAGACCTCTAAATTCCCTTATCTTGCCAAAAGTTGTTTTACAGTTATTATTTATTTTTAATTGCCATTTAATTCACTCATCATTTAAATTACTTGCTTCTCACCTTCTAAACCCCGATTACAACCTTTATAACCAATAATAAGAACATACTTCCTCGCAGTTCCTTGAGAAGACGACCCGAGGTTTGAATACTCGGTTAACAAATTCTAAAGGGGTTTGTTACTTGTGACACCCAAAACATTTGTATGAAAGGACTTTTGAAGGTTTAGAAACTATACTTGCAACGAGGATTTATCCACAAATTTCTAGACCACGCAAAAGTTCTCTCATCAAAATGGCGCCGTTGCCGGGGAACTGCTAACGTGTGCCTTATTATTGGTTATTGTAAATATTTTTCTTTTGCTTGTTTATTTATTTTTGTTTTTCCTTTTTATCTTTATTTGCTACTATGAACTCTCACCCCTCTCGCTTTGAGTTTGGTTCTAATATTGTTAAAGGAAATAGAAGTTACAGTAGGAATGTGCATCAAGGTCAGACCAATCAAGGATGGATGGAACCAAGAGGATCTAATCAACCCTTTTGGCAGCAACACCCTTCGAGATATCCTGGACAAAGACCATTCTACCGCGCATACCCAGCTGAAAGACATGGTGGACAACCTTGTAACTACCAACAAGCCCTACCCTGTGCATATGAACCGTCCTTTCAAGATAACCTCAAACCACTACACTTACAAGCTTCTCTTCACCATTCGCCATCATATGATCCTTCCTTACCCCAATACCAATTCAATCGTTCCCAGTCATTACTACTTCCCTATGTATCGTGTCTAAGTCCAGCAAACCGCGAAGCAGAGGATCGCCTAAAAGAAACAGTAACTAAATTTCAAACAACCATTCAACAACTGGAGCACGCACTAATCCAATGGGCCACTAAACGCTCAAATATACAAGGATTAACCACAGCTCCATGTGGACAACCCGATGAAGAGCGTAGCACAAAAGAAATACTAGAGACTCCAGTGGACAAGGCAGAGAATGAATTTGTACTAGAACAATTAGAAGAGGCTGTCTTTGTTCAAGAAGAAGAGTTGGTTGAAGATCTAGGCGATGCTGAACTTCCTTGGGAATCCAGAATTGAAGAAAACTCCGTCCAGGATGCTACAGTTGATGTTAAGGAAGATACTGTACAATCTCCAAGGCAAGTCGTTTACAAAGAATCAGACGGAATAATCCAAGAAGCAAATTCCCTTGATGATGATATTCACAAGTCTAGCTCTCTTGGTGATGAACTTGCGTCTGCAAGTGAATTCTCTGAAACCGAAGAATCTTCCCCAAGTGAATATGAAGATGATGCGGAGGTGGATTTCTCTCAACCTCCAATCTATGACTTGAGTGATGAGGAAGACATAGAAGACTTTGACTTGGACACAGATACAATTGAGGACTCTTGCAAGGATGTGGAGGAATTCACTGAAGACCACAAGGGAGTAGAACTTACAGAACCACCCAAAACACCTATCCCAAGGCCACTACCACCTAATGCAAGCTTCAAGTGGGTATAATCCGTAACTTATAACTTTACTTATTCACTTGAATATGGTTTACTTGAAACAGATGGCCAGCTTAGAGCTCTCTGCGGCTTTAAGAGTAAGAGGGAAATGGCTCGTACTCAGAGCTGGTGCACAAGGTTCAATAAGGTTCCACGCTTCACCTCGAAGTACACGGATTGGTATCATACTCAATTGCACGGATCATGGAGAACGTTTGGTCACCACGGTGAGATTCTACTTTTTAAACTGCCCGAATGGAGACATGTAGATCAGGATGGAGGCGGATTTAAAAGCAAGGCTTCGAATCCTGGAGTTTATTCTAACATTTGTTGTCCCGGGAGCCGAACAATATATTTAAAGCTGCTCAGAAGCTTCACATGCCTAGTTTGGGACTCCGGAGGCTATTGGCATTCCAAGCACTGGTGGAGGTTTTTGGACGAATTTAAACATAAACCACCATAACAGGATACTCCTCCAATGTCCAACTTAAGGACTTTAACTAAAAGTGCTAGGTGGGAGACAACCCACCATGGTATGGTCGTTTCTTTTTCAATTTATTTCTTGTTAATTGCGTTCATTTTTCCTTTTTTATTTTAATTTATTAAACCTGGAATCATGCATAAGCATTCATGTTAGTCATTGCATTCTGCATTGTTCATGCATTAAAAAAAATTTTCGCTACGTGACGCGATCGCATCAGCGACGCGTCCGCGTCGCTTGGAGAGGAAGGAAAAATAAAAATGAACAGAGAGTCATGCTGGAGCGTGGCTGGAGGCGTGCTAATGGCACATATCGACCCACGGGACCGCGTCGCTGACGCGTCCGCGTCACATGGGCATAATGGCCTCCCACGCGACCGCATGCCCCACGCGGCCGCGTGCCCTGATTTTCGACGTCAAAAAGGTGCATGGCCGAAAGTTGTGCTGGAATTGGACTGGACTCGTGTTAGAAGCCCAAACCCTCCCACGCGACCGCGTGCCCCACGCGGCCGCATCGTTTTCCAAAAATGGCCATCCACGCGATCGCGTCACCCACGCGATCGCGTCACCCACGCGATCGCGTCACTCAATTTTGGCAATTAAATTGAATCGAACAGAGAGTTGTGCTGGAGCGAGGCTGCACTCGCGCCAGCAGCGCAACACGGGTCACGCGACCGCGTGACTGACGCGATCGCGTCGTCTTACCTGATGCGCACCCACGCAAACGCGTGCCTTCCGCGGCCGCGTCACATGCACCGTACAGCTCACCCTAAAATTGCCACATATCTTATCTTTCTCTCCTCCAAATCCTAATTTTTCTTCTCCTTTCTTATTTACTTCCTCTTCCCTTCCTTCCCTTCTCATTCTTCTTTTTCTTTTTATTTTATTTTTATTTGCATATTTCATTCATTACATTTTAATTTTGCGCACATTTTTATTTTTCCATTGGTGTTAAAAATTTTTCTTATTCAACTGTTGCTTCTTTTCTTTAATTTATTTTGGTAACTTGTTTTACACTGTGGGATGATATTAATTGTATGCCAATGTCAACCTTTTATGATACTTGCACTCCATTTGCATTGACATGAGCTTGTATTGATACTTCCACTGCCCACACTCCTCCCCTATGTTACAAATTTTATACCACTGGTATGCCATGGCTTCTATTGTTTTCTCACGTACATGCTGAAGCTTCCATGTAAATGAGACCATTATCGTTTGGCATTACCCAACCCATATTTCATTTATTTTCTATCTTTATTTTTGGGTTACTCTTCTTTCCTTTTTTTTTCTTTCAGGATGGCCACCAGGAAGGGAACGAAAAGAAGTTTACATGGGGAGACAAACAAGTCCATCTGCAAAATCTTGAAGAATAGCATCAGTTGGAACAACCCGTCCACCTGCACATCTCAGCATACACCGAGGACGGTGCAATCTTTAAGTGTGGGGAGGTCGATACCGATCTCCATGGGTTAGTACTTTCTTGTCTCAAACACCAATGTTTAAATTTTCTTTGTAGATTAGTTATTACATTTGCATATTTGTTTGATCTTTGCATATTTTACCACTTGGTTAAAGTAATATTTTCTTTTTCAAGAAACCTTTTGGAGCATTTCACTAATTTGAATAAAATTTAATGTTACACTTGCCTGAAGAAATATTATTTAGGAACATGGTTTAAAGCTTGAACACACAAAACCAGTGAGATTTTGAGCCTATTTGATTGGTTGTATTTTATCAACCAATATTTTATTTTTGGTGTGTATTTTTCTCTCTAAAATTGTGATCTTTGTCTTGCTTGATTCTATATTTCCATTTTTTAATGTATGCATACACTTATATGATTAAGGCCTTGTTTCACTGAGCTTACATACCCATATGGCCTTAACCTTTTCATTATCTATTGCAAACCAATTTTGAGCCTATTTTACCCCTTTATTCGTTACTTTAGCACATCATTAACTCTAAGCGAAAAACAATAATGTCCTTAATTTGAATCCTTGGTTAGCTTAGACTAGTGAGAATGCTTATGAATTAAGTGTGGGGAAGAGTGGGTTTGGAAACATCTGGTTTGAGAATTGAGTATGTTAGAATTTTCTGAAAATGTGAAAAAAATGTTTAGGACATGTTCATGCATTCAATAAATTAATCATATGCATAAAAAAAAAGAGCAAATAAGAAAAAGGGGACAAAATGCCCCAAAGTAAGTAGTGAAGGCAATGCATATGTATTGTACTTAAAATTAGAATGCATGAATATGTGGAAAACATGGTTAATGGATGGCTAGATTTTGTATTATGATTACATAGATTGTTTAAGTTAGGTGGGAAAGTTTCAGTTAATTAAGGATTCAAATTTTAGTCCACTTAGCCAAATACAATCCTACCTTGACCCTAGTAGACACTTGAAAGTTAGAATGATATACACTACCAAGGGTTCAGTGCTCAATTCTATGTTCCCTGCTTTCATGAGCTATCTTCTTCTTGCAAGTTATTTGTATTGTATTTTGTGATTTGAATTAGTGAAATCCAGTTCATATTTGTCTTGAAGAACTTATTTATTTTTAACCAAGTAGGTAGAAACAATTTGCATTTAGTTGCATTTAATTTAGGTTGCATTGCATTCCATCACTTTAACCTTAATTATTTACCTTGGATTTAGCATGAGGACATGCTAGTGTTTAAGTGTGGGGAGGTTGATAAACCCATATTTCATGAGATATTTTGTGCTTAATTTGAGTGATTTATACAATCCTTCACCTACTTATTCACATTAATTGCATGGTTTTACTTTTCCTCCCTTATTATGTCATATCGTGAAAAACATGTTTCCGAAGCTTTGAAAATTAATTATTTTAATTACCTTTATTTTCATTCGATGCCATGATTAGCGTGTTGAGTAGTTTCAGAGTTTCTAAGGCAGAATGACTTAAAGGATGAAAAAGGAAACATACCAAAGGGAAAGGAGAAAGCAAAACGGAGCTTTAAGGAAATTGGTATCCACGCGATCGCATGGACGACGCGATCACGTGCCAAGCACGAATCAGTAGCGACGTGGCCGCATGACTGACGCGACCACGCGCCTCTAGCAGAACGCACATGACACGGTCGCATGACTGACGCGACCGCGTGGCAAGGAAAAGCTCCGAATGACGCGACCGCGTGACAGAGGCCACGCACCAGAAAATTACAGAACACGCCCCAGCGAGTTCTAAAGCCCTTTTTGGCCCAAATCCAAGTCCAGAAGGCATAGACCAGAGTTTATGAAGTGGGGGAATGCATCCATTCAAGGAGCCTCTCATAATTTACTTTTCATGTTTTAGATGTAGTTTTGGAGAGGGAGGTTCTTTCTTCTATCTCTCTCTTAGGATTTAGGACTTCTCTTTCTAGAGTGACTCTCGATCCAGGTTTAATATTCCTTTTTACTATTTAATTTCTCTTTTATATTTTGATTTCTCTGAAGCCTTTATTATGTTTGATTGATGTTGCCCAATTGGCTGTTGATGACATTTTTATTTAATGATAATTGAGGTATTTTTAGTTTATAATTATTCTCTTTGAATTAAATTGCCATTGCTTCCCATCTAAGGATATTTTTATTATTCCAGCAATTTTACTTTTTCCTCTTTTGGTTCTGATTAAGAATTTAGTAACTCAACAGTTATTAGACTCAACATAATTAATAACCGTTATCTTGCTAATTGAGCTGAACCTGAATAATCCCAACCTTTTCTTCGGAAATAATTAGGATTCAAAGGTCAATTTAATTAGTCCCTTGACTTTCCTTACCCTGGTAAAGGTTGACCAAGTAGAGTTTAGATTCAACTTTTATTATAGTTGAGAGAGATAACTAAGTTAGACCTCTAAATTCCCTTATCTTGCCAAAAGTTGTTTTACAATTATTATTTATTTTTAATTGCCATTTAATTCACTCATCATTTAAATTACTTGCTTCTCACCTTCTAAACCCCGGTTACAACCTTTATAACCAATAATAAGAACATACTTCCTCGCAGTTCCTTGAGAAGACGACCCGAGGTTTGAATACTCGGTTAACAATTTCTAAAGGGGTTTGTTACTTGTGACACCCAAAACGTTTGTATGAAAGGACTTTTGAAGGTTTAGAAACTATACTTGCAACGAGGATTTATCTGCAAATTTCTAGACCACGCAAAAGTTCTCTCATCAAGGTTCCAACATTGCTCTGAGTATCTGTGAGGCTCCATGAGAGCCCACTGTCAAGCTACTGACATTAAAGAAGCGCTTGTTGGGAGGCAACCCAATTTTATCATATTATCTATTTTCCTTTGTTATTTTATGTTTTCTGTAGGTTGATGATCATGGGAAGTCACAAAATCAATTGAAAAAGCAAAAACAGAATAAAAAACAAAAAGAAAAACAGCACACCCTGGAGGAAAATTTGCTGGCGTTTAAACGCCAGTAAGGGCAGCAAATGGGCATTTAACGCTCAGTCTGGCACCATTCTAGGCGTTTAACCCCAGAAAGGGGCACCAGACTGGCGTTAAACTCCAGGAAAGGGCAAGAAGTTGGCGTTAAACGCCAGAAATAGGCACCAACCCGGCGTTTAACACCAGAATTGGCATAAAGAGCATTTTTGCTCGCCACTTGGTGCAGGGATGACTTTTTCTTGACACCTCAGGATCTGTGGACCCCACAGGATCCCCACCTACCCCACCACTCTCTCTTCTTCACCCATTCACCAATCACCTCAATACCTCTTCCTCAAAAAAAAAACCCCTCACCTATTAAATCCCACTATTCTCTTCACCACTCACATCCATCCTTCATAAAACCCCACCTACCTCACCATTCAAATTCAAACCACTTTCCCTCCCAAACCCACCCATACATGACCGAACCTTACCCCCCTCTCCACTCCTATATAAACCCATCTTCACTCCTTCATTTTCACACAACCTACACACTACTTCTCCCCCTTGGCCGAACCACAAAGCCACCTCCATCTCCTCTATTTCTTCTTCTTCTACTATCTTCTTTCTTCTTTTGCTCGAGGACGAGCAAACCTTCTAAGTTTGGTGTGGTAAAAGCATTGCTTTTTGTTTTTCCATAACCATTTATGGCATCTAAGGCCGGAGAAACCTCTAGAAAGAGGAAAAGGAAAGCAAAAGCTTCCACCTCCGAGTCTTGGAAGATGGAGAGATTCATCTCAAAGGTGCATCAAGACCACTTCTATGAAATTGTGGCCAAGAAGAAGGTGAGCCCCGATGTCCCCTTCAAGCTCAAAAAGGGTCAACTTTGATCAAAGGTTGGACCAAGTCCTCATAGACATCTGTGAAGAGGGCGCTTAACGGAAGAGAGAGGGAAGCCGGTTCAACTTAGAAGGCATGACCTCAAGCCCATCACCAAGAAAAGAGTGGAGAAAACAAGAGAACCTCATCAAGAGCATGAGGAAACTCCTCATCATGAAATCCCTGAGAGACCTCAAGGGATGTACTTTCCTCCACAAAACTATTGGGAGCAAATCAACACCTCCCTAGGAGAATTGAGTTCCAACATGGGACAACTAAGGGTGGAGCACCAAGAACATTCCATTCTCCTCCATGAAATTAGAGAAGATCAAAGAATCATGAGAGAGGAGCAACAAAGGCAAGGAAGAGACATTGGGGAGCTCAAGCACTCCATAAGATCTTCAAGAGAAAGAACAAGCCGCCATCACTAAGGTGGACCCGTTCTTTAATCTCCTTGTTCTTTAATTTCCTATTTTTTGAATTTTTCATGCTTATGTTTATCTATGTTTGTGTCTTATGATCATTAGTGTCTTAGTGTCTACCTTAAAGTTAGGAATGTCCTATGAATCCATCACCTTTCTTAAATGAAAAATGTTCTTAATTAAAAAAGAGAAGAATTGCATGAATTTCAGATTTTATAACAGATTAATTATTTTGATATGGTGGCAATA
>NC_029781.3:74670616-74683397 GCF_000817695.3 Arachis duranensis
CGACATGATCGAGAACCGACAGCTGAATAGCCGTGCTATGACAGAGCGCGTTGAACATTTTCACTGAGAGGACGGGACTATAGCCATTGCCAACGGTGATGCACAACATACAGCTTGCCATGAAAAGGAGTAAGAAGGATTGGATGAAGACAGTAGGAAAGCAGAGAGATGGAAGGGACAAAGTATCTCCGTACGCTTATCTGAAATTCTCAGCAATGAATTGCATAAGTATCTCTATCTTTACTTTATGTTTTATGTTATCCTCCATAACCATTTGAGTCTGCCTGACTGAGATTTACAAGATGACCATAGCTTGCTTCATACCAACAATCTCCGTGGGATCGACCCTTACTCGTGTAAGGTTTATTACTTGGACGACCCAGTGCACTTGCTGGTTAGTTGTGTGAAGTTGTGATAAAGAGTTGAGATTGCAATTGAGCGTACCATATTGATGGCACCATTGATGATCACAATTTCGTGCACCATCTACCAAGGAGGAGGTTCCCAAGAAGAAGAAAGTACCCAGAGGATGGGGAAACAAAAAGATCCCCACTGAAGGTTTCTCCCCAGGAATGAAGGTGGTGTTGACCAGCAATCCAGCATGGGTTTATACAGTAATCAAAATCCTCTCTCTGGAGCATATTGAGCTACGTTATGGATACACAGGAAAGAAGTTCAAAGTAAGGGGTGAAGATCTGAGCCCCTATGATCCACCTCCTTAGAGGAGCTGACCGTCAAGCTAGTGACGATAAAGAAGCGCTTGTCGGGAGGCAACTGGATAATTTTGTATCCTTAGCTATTTTATTTTTCGTAGTAGAATTTTTTTCATTTATTTTATTGAGTTCTTACTAATTTTCTGATCATGCAGCTATGTTATTCCAGGAACCGAACACCTCAAAAAAAAGTGCATACGATGCGCAAGCGTCACTAACGCGAACACGTCAATCATGTGTGAGTGAAAAATAAAATTCGACAGAGAGTTGAGCGGGAATGGCGTCGGAGCCAAGCCTTTAGCACAAACAACCCACGCGTGCGCGTCATTTGTGATTATCGCCATCCACGCGTGCGCGTCACTGACGCATACGCGTGACCTGCAAAATCGATGTAAAAGAGTGTTTGGGCAGAGAGTTGTGCTGGCTTGGGGAAAAAAGTATGCTGAAAGCACAAATTTGGCCACGCAGACGCGTGATCGACGTGACCGCATCAATTGCATATATGGCCACTGATGACCGGATATTTTATACGCTTTTTTGGGGTAATTTCATATAGATTTTAGAATGTCTTTATTAGTTTTTAATAGAATTTTATTAGTTTTTAAGAAAAAATCATATTTCTAGACTTTACTATGAGTTTGTGGGTTTTTCTATGATTTCAGGTATTTTCTGGCTAAAATTGAGGGAGCTGAGCAAAAAATCTGATTTAGGTTGAAAAAGGACTGCTGATGCTGTTGGATTCTGACCTCTCTGCACTCGAAATGGATCTTTTGGAGCTACAGAAGTCCAATTGGCGCGATCTTAATTGGGTTGAAAAGTAGACATCAAGGGCTTTCCAGCAATATATAATAGTTCATACTTTGCGCGAAGATAGATGACGTAAACTGGTGTTCAACGCCAGTTCTATGTTGCAGTCTGGCGTCCAGCGTCAGAAATAGGTTACAAGTTGGAGTTCAACGCCAAAAACACGTTACAACCTGGCGTTCAACTCCAGAAACAGTCCAGGCACGTGAGAAGTTTAAGTTTCAGCCCCAGCACACACCAAGTGGGCCCCAGAAGTGGATTTCTACACCAATTATCTTAGTTTACTCATTTTCTGTAAACCTAGGTTACTAGTTTAGTATTTAAACAACTTTTAGAGACTTATTTTGAATCTCATGACATTTTTAGATCTGAATTTTATACTCTTTGACTGCATGAGTCTCTAAACTCCATTGTTGGGGGTGAGGAGCTCTGCAGCGTCTCAATGAATTAATGCAATTATTTATGTTTTTCCATTCAAACATGCGTGTTCCTATCTAAGATGTTCATTCGCGCTTAACTATGGAGAAGGTGATGATCTGTGACACTCATCACCTTCCTCAATCCATGAACGTGTGTCTGACAACCACCTCCGTTCTACATCAGATTGAATGAGTATCTCTTAGATTCCTTAACCAGAATCTTCGTGGTATAAGCTAGAATTGATGGCGGCATTCATGAGGATCCAGAAAGTCTAAACCTTGTCTGTGGTATTCCGAGTAGGATTCTGGGATTGGATGACTGTGACGAGCTTCAAACTCGCGAGTGTTGGGCATGATGACAAACGCAAAAGAATCAATGGATTCTATTCCGACATGATCAAGAACCAACAGCTGATTAGCCATGCTGTGACGGAGCATTTTGACCATTTTCACTGAGAGGATGGGAAGTAGCCATTGACAACGGTGACACCCTACATAGAGCTTGCCATGGAAGGAACTTTGCACTTTTGCATTGAGTTGAATATTACATTACAGGAATTCAGAAGACAAAGCATCTCCAAAACCCCCAACATATTCTCCATTACTGTACAACAAGTAATTATTTCACGCTCTTTTATTTTTTCTAATAATTCAAACTGATAATTATAATTGATATCCTGACTAAGAATAATAAAATAAACATAGCTTGCTTCATACCAACAATCTCTGTGGGATCGACCCTTACTCACGTAAGGTATTACTTGGACGACCCAGTGCACTTGCTGGTTAGTGGTACGAAGTCATAAGAAATCTTGATTTTGATATTGGGATTACAATTTCGTGCACCAGGTTTTTGGCGCCGTTTCCGGGGATTATTCGAGTTTGAACAAGTAAAGGTTTATTTTGTTGCTTAGATTAGGAATAATTTATTTTTGTTGCTATAGAGTCATTAAATTCTAAGTCCTTTATTCCCTTTTCAAAAAAATTTTTCAAAAATATTATTTTTCTTTATCAATTTTTAATTTTTTCGTGAGTTTAGTGTCTTGTTCTAAGTTTGGTGTCAATTGCATATTTTATATTTTCCTTTTAAATTTTCGAATTTGTGTTCTTTGATCTTTAAGCTGTTCTTGTTTATTTTTCTTGTTTGATTTTTAGTTTTTCTTGTTCTTTTCCGAAGCATTAGTCTTCCAAAAGGAATAATATAAAAATACCTCTTCAAAAAAAAGTGTTACCTTTACTGCCCAATTGGCTAGAGCGTTGGTCTATGTTCTTGGTAATTGAGTATCTTCTTTTTAAAATCTTTTTCAAAAATAATTTTTCTTTGATTGAATCTTGTGCCAAACTTTAAGTTTGGTGTTTTGTTGTTAATCTTTTTATAATTTTCGAAAATTTTATTGAAGTTTTCTAAAAAATTTTAAGTTTGGTGTTCTTTCTTTTGTTCTTGTTGTTCTTGTGAATCTTCAAGGTGTTCTTGAGTCTTCTTTATGTTTTGATCTTAAAATTTTTAAGTTTGGTGTTCCTTGGTATTTTCCCTCCAAAATTTTCTAAAAAAAGGAGCATTAGATCTAAAAATTTTAAGTCTTGTGAATTTTATGTGTTTTTCTCTTTCATCATAAAATTCAAAATTCAAAAAAAATATCTTTTCTAACTATTTTTAAGCTTCTTTTTCGAAATTTTTTTTATAAAAATTCAGATTTCAATTTCAAAATTTTTCAAATCTTATCCTCTTAAGATTTAAAAATAATAATAATAATAATAATAATAATAATAATAATAATAATAATAATAATAATAATAATAATATTTTATTATCTTTTTCAAAAAATATCCTAACCACTTTCTCTCCCTCCTCAATTTTTTTTGAAAATCTTCACAAAATATTTTCAAAGTTTTTTTAATTTTATTTTTATTTCATTTTTATTTTATCTTATTTCATTTTATTATTTCGAACATAAATTTTTATATATAATAAAATAAATAATATTAACATCCATATCATCTCCCTTGCTCCATCATGGAACTAAGTGGAAATGAACAGTCCAGAAGGACTCTGGGGTCATATGCTAACCCCACTACTGCTTCATATGGGAGTAGTATCTGTATACCCTCCATCAGAGTCAGTAGCTTTGAGTTGAATCCTCAGCTCATTATCATGATGCAGCAAAGTTGCCAGTATTCCAGTCTTCCACAGGAAGAGCCTACGGAGTTTCTGGCACAATTTTTACAAATTGCTGACATAGTACATGATAAGGAAGTAGATCAGGATGTCTACAGATTATTACTGTTTCCATTCGCTGTAAAAGGTCAAGCTAAGAGGTGGTTAAATAACCAACCCAAGGACAGCATAAAGACATGGAAACAGCTGTCAGAAAAATTCCTGAATCACTATTTTCCTCCAAAATGGATGACACAGCTAAGGTTGAGCATCCAAGGCTTCAAACAAGGAGATAATGAATCTCTTTATGATGCTTGGGAGAGATACAGAGAAATGCTAAGAAAATGTCCCTCTAAAATATTTTCAGAGTGGGTGCAGTTAGACATCTATTATGGGCTTACAGAGAGAGCTCAGATTTCTCTAGACCACTCAGCTGGTGGATCTATACATATGAGAAAAACAATTGAAGAAGCTCAAGAGCTTATTGATACAGTTTCCAGAAATCAGCATCTGTACCTAAGTAGTGAATTTTCCATGAAAGAAGAAGCTAAAACAGTGACTGCTGAACTCAGTCCTGCAGAACAAGCTATGGAATTCAATCAGCAATCAGACTTTCTAACAAAAAAGTTAGCCGAATTCAACGAGATATTAAAAGAAACAAGAATGGCTAATATGAATATGGAAGTACAGTTGAAGCAAATAGAACAGCAACTATCAAAACAAATAACAGAAGAGTGCCAAGCAGTTTAATTAAGAAGTGGGAAAACATTAAAAACATCACTTCAAGATAGCAGGAAGCCAAGAAATGAGCAACTACCCAAAATCCCTCTAAGGACATTAAGAGCCCAGAGAGGAATAATTCTGGCGTTCAAACGCCAGAAAATAGGTGGGAAGCTGGCGCTGAACGCCCAAACCATGTTCAGTCCTGGCGTTCAACGCCAGAAACAAGCAAGGAATTGGCGTTGAACGCCCAAAGAAAGCATAGTTCTGGCGTTCAGACGCCAGAAACAGGTGAGGAATTGGCATCTAATGCCACTCCAGCTTCCACCCCTGACATTCAAATGCCATTGGGGGATCAGACACATACAAGTGTTGATAATAACCCTTCTAAAAAGGCTTCTCAACCTACATCTGTAGGCAATAAACCTGCAGCAACTAAGGTTGAGAAATACAAAGCCAAAATGCCTTATCCTTAGAAACTCTGCCAAGCGGAACAGGATAAGCAATTTGCCCGCTTTGCAGACTATCTCAGGACTCTTGAAATAAAGATTCCGTTTGCAGATGCACTTGAGCAAATACCCTCTTATGCTAAGTTCATGAAAGAGATCTTAAGTCATAAGAAGGATTGGAGGAAAACTGAAAAAGTTTACCTCACTGAAGAATGCAGTGCAGTCATTCTGAAAAGCTTACCTGAGAAGCTTAAAGATCCCGGAAGCTTTATGATACCATGCACATTAGAGGGTACTTGTACCAAGCAAGCTCTATGTGATCTTGGGGCAAGTATCAACCTAATACCTGCATCTATTATCACAAAGCTTGGTTTGACTGAAGAAGTCAAACCAACCCGGATATGTCTCCAACTTGTTGATGGCTCCATTAAATACCCATCAGGCGTGATTGAAGACATGATTGTCAAGGTTGGGCCATTTGCCTTTCCTACTGACTTTGTGGTGCTGGAAATGGAGGAGCAGAAGAGTGCAACTCTCATTCTAGAAAGACCTTTCCTAGCAACTGGCCGAACCCTTATTGATGTCCAAAAAGGGGAAGTAACCCTGAGAGTCAATAAAGAAGAGTTCAAGTTGAATGTTGTCAAAGCTATGCAGCATCCAGACACCCCAAATGACTGCATGAGTATTGATATTACTGACTCTATGGTAAAAGAGGTCAATATGACTGAGAGTCTCGAATCAGAGCTAGAGGATATCTTTAAAGATGTTCAGCCTGATCTGGAGGAATCAGAGAGAATGATAGAATCTCTGAAAATCCCTCATGAAGAGGAGAAACCTCCTAAACCCGAGCTCAAACCATTACCACCATCACTTAAATATGCATTTTTGGGAGAAGGTGATACCTTTCCTGTAATCATAAGCTCTACCTTAGAGCCACAGGAAGAGGAAGCACTAATTCAAGTGCTAAGGACACATAAGACAGCTCTTGGGAGGTCCATCAGTGATCTTAAGGGCATTAGCCCAGCCAGATGCATGCACAAGATTCTATTGGAAGGTGATGCCAAGCCAGTGGTTCAACCACAAAGGCGGCTGAATCCAACCATGAAGGAAGTGGTGCAGAAGGAGGTCACTAAATTACTAGAGGCTGGGATCATTTATCCTATTTCTGATAGCCCCTGGGTGAGCCCTATCCAAGTCGTCCCTAAGAAGGGTGGCATGACAGTGGTTCATAATAAAAAAAATGAACTGGTTCTTACAAGAACAGTTACTGGGTGGCGTATGTGTATTGATTATAGAAGGCTCAATACAGCTACCAGAAAGGATCATTTTCCTTTACCATTCATAGACCAAATGCTAGAAAGACTAGCAGGTCATGAATACTACTGCTTTCTGGATGGATATTCAGGTTATAATCAAATTGTAGTAGATCCCCAGGATCAAGAAAAAACGGCATTCACATGTTCATCTGGAGTATTTGCATACAGAAGGATGCCATTTGGCCTGTGCAATGCACCCGCAACCTTTCAAAGATGCATGCTCTCAATTTTCTCTGATATGGTGGAAAAATTTCTGGAAGTCTTCATGGATGACTTTTCAGTATTTGGAGACTCATTCAGCTCCTGTCTTGACCATCTAGCACTTGTTCTAAAGAGGTGCCAAGAGACTAACCTAGTTTTAAATTAGGAGAAATGTCACTTTATGGTGACTGAAGGAATTGTCCTTGGGCACAAAATCTCGGCCAATGTTAATGCAATCAGAAGCTTTCTGGGATATGCAGGATTCTATAGGAGGTTTATAAAGGATTTTTCAAAAATTGCCAAACCTCTAAGTAATCTGCTAGCTGCTGACACGCCATTTATCTTTGATAAGGAGTGTCTGTAGGCGTTTGAGACTCTGAAAGCTAAGCTGGTCACAGCACCAGTCATCTCTGCACCAGACTGGACATTACCTTTTGAATTGATGTGTGATGCGAGTGACCATGCCATTGGTGCAGTGTTGGGACAAAGGCATGACAAGTTTCTGCACGTCATTTACTATGCCAGTCGTGTTTTAAATGACGCACAGAAGAACTACACAACCACAGAAAAAGAGCTACTTGCAGTGGTTTACGCCATTGACAAGTTCAGATCCTATTTAGTAGGATCAAAAGTGATTGTGTACACTGACCATGCTACTCTTAAATACCTGCTCACAAAGCAGGATTCAAAACCCAAACTCATAAGATGGGTGTTGCTTCTGCAAGAGTTTGATATAGAAATAAGAGACAGAAAAGGGACAGAGAATCAAGTAGCAGATCACCTGTCCCGAATAGAACCAGTAGAAGGGGCGTCCCTCCCTCTTACTGAGATCTCTAAAAACTTTTCGGATGAGCAACTCTTTGCCATCCAGGAAGTGCCATGGTTTGCAAACATTGCGAACTACAAGGCAGTGAGATTCATACCCAAAGAATACAGTAGGCAGCAATCAAAGAAGCTGATCACAGATGCAAAGTATTATCTTTGGGATGAGCCGTATCTCTTTAAGAGATGTGCAGACGGAGTAATCCGTAGATGTGTGCCTAAAGAAAAAGCGCAGAAGATCCTATGGCATTGCCATGGATCACATTATGGAGGACATTTTGGAAGTGAGCGAACAGCCACAAGAGTCCTCCAATGTGGCTTTTATTGGCCTACTTTCTATAAAGATTCCCGAGTGTTTGTACTTAATTGTGACAGTTGCCAAAGATCTGGTAATTTGCCTCACAGTTATGCCATGCCTCAACAAGGGATCTTGGAGATTGAGTTGTTTGATGTATGGTGTATTGACTTCATGGGGCCTTTCCCACCATCATACTCAAACACTTATATTCTGGTGGCAGTGGATTATGTATTCAAATGGGCGGAAGCTATTGCAACACCCACTAATGACACTAAGACAGTGTTAAAATTCCTCTAGAAACACATCTTTAGCAGATTTGGCACCCCTAGAGTACTAATCAGTGATGAGGGCACTCATTTCTGCAATAAACAGCTTTACTCTGCTTTGGTTCGTTGTGGAGTTAGCCACATGGTAGCCACTCTATATCATCCACAGACAAATGGGCAAGCTGAAGTCTCTAACAGAGAACTTAAAAGAATCCTGGAACGGACAGTAATTAACCGTAGAAGGGATTGGGCAAGAAGCTTGGATGATGCTTTGTGGGCATACAGAACTGCATTCAAAACCCCTATAGGGACCTCCCCATACCAGCTTGTGTATGGAAAGGCATGTCACTTGCCAGTGGAACTGGAACATAAGGCCTACTGGGCGACCAGATTCCTAAACCTTGATGCCAAGTTAGCTGGAGAAAAGCGTTTGCTCCAATTAAATGAGCTAGAGGAATTTAGACTCAATGCTTTCAAAAATGCAAAAATTTACAAAGAGAAAGCAAAAAGATGGCATGATAAGAAATTGTCATCCAGAGTCTTTGAGCCAGGGCAGAAAGTTCTGCTATTTAATTCTAGGCTCAAATTATTCCCTGAAAAATTGAAATCCCGGTGGAGAGGACCATATGTGATTACAAGTGTGTCACCATAAGGATACGTAGAGCTCCAGGATAATGATTCTAACAAAAAGTTCATTGTTAATGGACAGAGAGCCAAACATTATCTTGAAAGCAATTTTGAGCAAGAATGCTCAAAACTGAGACTTAACTAAAGCTCAGTAATAGTCCAGTTAAAGACAATAAAGAAGCGCTTGCTGGGAGGCAACCCAGCCATTTACAAAGTTTATTTGTTAATTAATTAATTTTTATAGGTATATGTCAAGTATCTTCAAGGTAAAATAGCAACTGCTTAAGTTCAGAGAGTTACAGAAGGAATCAGAGGATAAAACAGCAAAAAAAGGAAGCTCACTGGTGCGAAAAAGCCAGTAAAAGCTGTTTTGGGCGTTGAACGCCCAAAAGAAGCACCTACTGGGCGTTCAACGCCAGCAAGGATAGCCATCTGGGCGTTAAATGCCAGAAAGGAGCATCTTCTGGGCGTTGAACGCCAGAAAAAAGCACCTTCTGGGCGTTCAACGCCAGATTTGCAGCGTCCTGGACGTTCAGAAAAACGCCCAGTGACAAAGGAGTTCCTGGCGTTCAACGCCAGAAAGAAGCAACAGCTGGGCGTTGAACGCCCAGGAGAAGCTGCACATGGGCGTTAAACACCCAAAACAAGCAGCGTTTGGGCGTTGAACGCCAGGATGGTGGGGAGGAGGTAAATTCATTTTTACTTCACAATTTTTTTAATTTTTTTCATTTCAATTCATGATTTCTTGCATAAACATGTTACAAACTCTCATCCTTCAATTCCAAAAAAAATTTTATCCTAATTTCTAAAATCCCTTTTTCAGAAATATCAAATGTATCTTAATCCATAAACACAAATCTTTTTCCAATCCAACTCTTTTTCAAATCTTTTTCAACTCATCATATTTTTTGAATTTTGAAATTGCCTCTCCTTCTATTCCTCTCCTTTCCTTTCTTTTGCTTGAGGACAAGCAAACCTCTAAGTTTGGTGTGATTTGCCATGATCACTGAGCTAAAACTCATCAAGATCATGGCACCTAAGGGAACAGGAAGAGCAAGGATGTGACTTGAAGGAACTGAAGCGTCAGAAATTATCTCTTGAAGGATCAAGCATCCCACAGACTAGAGGAACACCCACTTCCTGAAATAAAGGTTGTTGAGTCCTAATCTTTGCCTTAACTCTGTGATATCTGTTCTTATTATGAATTTACCTTAGAAGTTATATATTAGTAGTAGCAATTAGTATCTCTATTTTGATTTTATCTCCAATTAAGCTATAATTTATTTTTCTCATCATCATCAAACATGAATAAAATAGTAGATTTTTAGAATAAAGAGGCAATATTTTTTTCGAGTTCTTAATAAGGAAAATTCTAATTATTTATATGTGGTGGCAATACTTTTTGTCTTCTGAATGAATGCCTGAACAGTGCATATTTTTTATATTGAATTTTATGAATGTTAAAATTGTTGGCTCCTGAAAGAATGATGAACAGGAGAAATGTTATTGATGATCTGAAAAATCATGAAATTGATTCTTGAAGCAAGAAAAAGCAGTGAAAAACAAGCTTGCGAAAAAAAATGAAAGGTCAGTAATTTGTGGAAAAAAAAAGCAAAAGAGGTAGAAAAAGCCAATAGCCCTTTAAACCAAAAGGCAAGGGTGAAAAGGATCCAAGGCTTTGAGCATCAATGGATAGGAGGGCCCAAGGAAATAAATCGAGGCCTAAGCGGCCAAATCAAGCTGTCCCTAACCATATGCTTGTGGCATGCAGGTCCAAGTGAAAAGCTTGAGACTGAGTGGTTAAAGTCGTTATCCAAAGCAAAAGAGTGTGCTTAAGAACTCTGGACACCTCTAACTGGGGACTTGAGCAAAGCTAAGTCACAATCTGAAAAGGTTCACCCAGTTATGTGTCTGTGGCATTTATGTATCCGGTGGTAATACTGGAAAACAAAGTGCTTAGGGCCACGGCCAAGACTCATAAAGTAGTTGTGTTCAAGAATCAACATACTAAACAAGGAGAATCAATAATACTATCTGAATTCTGAGTTCCTATGGATGCCAATCATTCTGAATTTCAAAGGATAAAGTGAGATGCTAAAACTATTTGGAAGCAAAAAGCTACTAGCCCCGCTCATCTAATTAGAATTTCAACGTCACTTAAAACTCTGAGATATTATTGCTTCTTGATTTCTTTTTATCCTCTTTTATTTATCTAGTTGCTTGAGGACAAGCAACAGTTTAAGTTTGGTGTTGTGATGAGCAGATATTTTATACGCTTTTTGGGGGTAATTTCATATAGATTTTAGCATGTTTTTATTAGTTTTTCAGCAAAAATCATATTTCTAGACTTTACTATGAGTTTGTGTGTTTTTTTTGTGATTTCAGGTATTTTCTGGTTGAAATTGAGGGAACTGAGCAAAAATCTGATTTAGGTTGAAAAAGGACTGCTGATGCTGTTGGATTCTAACCTCCCTGCACTCGGAATGGATTTTTTGGAGCTACAAGAGTCCAATTGGCGCGCTCTCAATTCGGTTGAAAAGTAGACATCCAGGGATTTCCAGCAATATATAATAGTCTATACTTTGCGCGAAGATAGACGACGTAAATTGGCGTTCAACGCCAGTTCCATGTTGCAGTCTGGCGTCCAGCGCCAGAAACAGGTTACAAGTTGGAGTTCAACGCCAAAAACACGTTACAACCTGGCGTTCAACTCCAGAAATAGTCCAGGCACGTGAGAAGCTTAAGTCTCAGCCCCAGCACACACCAAGTGGGCCCCAGAAGTGGATTTCTGCACCAATTATCTTAGTTTACTCATTTTCTGTAAACCTAGGTTACTAGTTTAGTATTTAAACAACTTTTAGAGACTTATTTTGAATCTCATGACATTTTTAGAGCTGAATTTTATACTCTTTGACGGCATGAGTCTCTAAACTCCATTGTTGGGGGTGAGGAGCTCTGTAGCGTCTCGATGAATTAATGCAATTATTTATGTTTTTCCATTCAAACATGCGTGTTCCTATCTAAGATGTTCATTCGCGCTTAACTATGGAAAAGGTGATGATCCGTGACACTCATCACCTTCTTCAATCCATGAACGTGTGTCTGACAACAACCTCCATTCTACATCAGATTGAATGAGTATCTCTTAGATTCCTTAACCAGAATCTTCATGGTATAAGCTAGAATTGATGGCGGCATTCATGAGAATCCGGAAAGTCTAAACCTTGTCTGTGGTATTCCGAGTAGGATTCTGGGATTGGATGACTGTGATGAGCTTCAAACTCACGAGTGTTGGGCGTGATGACAAATGCAAAAGAATCAATGGATTCTATTCCGACATGATCGAGAACCAGCAGCTGATTAGCCATGCTATGACAGAGCATTTGGACCATTTTCACTGAGAGGATGGGAAGTAGCCATTGACAATGGTGACACCCTACATAGAGCTTGCCATAGAAGGAAATTTGCACTTTTTCATTGAGTTGAATATTACATTGCAGGTATTCAGAAGACGAATGATGAGCGGATATTTTATACGCTTTTTGGGGGTAATTTCATGTAGATTTTAGCATGTTTCAGTTAGTTTTTAGTAGAATAATATTAGTTTTTAGGAAAAAATCATATTTCTGGACTTTACTATGAGTGTGTGTATTTTTCTGTGATTTCAGGTATTTTCTGGCTGAAATTGAGGGAGTTGAGCAAAAATCTGACTTAGGCTGAAAAAGGACTGCTGATGCTGTTGGATCCTGACCTCCCTGCACTCGGAATGGATTTTCTGGAGCTACAGGAGTCCAATTGGCGCGCTCTCAACGGCGTTGGAAAGTAGACATCCAGGGCTTTCCAGCAATATATAATAGTCCATACTTTGCGCGAAGATAGACGACGTAACTTGGCGTTGAACGCCAAGTTCATGCTGCTGTCTGGAGTTAAACGCCAGAAAAACGTCATGATCCGGAGTTGAACGCCCAAAACACGTCATAACCTGGAGTTT
>NC_029781.3:74683796-74685111 GCF_000817695.3 Arachis duranensis
TGATTAGCCGTGCTGTGACAGAGCATAGGAACGTTTTCACTGAGAGGATGGGAAGTAGCCACTGACAACGGTGACACCCTACATAGAGCTTGCCATGGAAGGAGCCTTGCGTGTGTTGAAGGATTTCAAGGAAGAGTTGAAGTCAAAAGGACAAAGCATCTCCATAACTCCAACATATTCCCCATTACTGCACAACAAGTAACGCTGTTATTCTCTTTTATTTTTATAATCAAATCTAGTAATTTCACTAAATCCTTATTGGCCTTCTGACTAAGATTAATAAAATAAACATAGTTTGCTTCAAACCAATAATCTCCGTGGGATCGACCCTTACTCACGTAAGGTATTACTTGGACGACCCAGTGCACTTGCTGGTTAGTTGTGCGAATCACCAATTCGTACACCAAGTTTTTGGCGCCGTTGCCGGGGATTATTGAGTTTGAACAATTGAAGGCTTATTTTATTTCTTAGATTTGGAATAGTCCTTTTTGTTGTTATAGAGTCATCAAATTCTGATAGGATAGTTTATTTTCAAAAATTTCTTTTCAAAAATTATTTTTCTTAGTTAATTGTTAATTTTTCGTGAGTTTAGTGTCTTATTCTAAGTTTGGTGTTAATTGCATATTTGATATTTTTCTTTAAATTTTCGAACTTGTGTTCTTTGTTCTTCATTGATCTTCAAGTTGTTCTTGGTTATTTTTCTTGTTTGATCTTGAGTTTTTCTTGTTTTGTGTCTTTTCTTGTTTTTCCTGTGCTTTTTCAAAACATTAACTTTCAAAAAAATAATACATCTTTAAAATACATTACATTTTTAACTCAGTTGGTTATAGCGTTGGCTTATGTTCTTGGCAATTGGGCACCAGTTCTTTTGAAAATATTTTTCAAAAATAATTTTTCTTGATTTAATCTGTGCCAAACTTTAAGTTTGGTGTTTTCTTGTTAATTTTGATATAATTTTCGAAAATTTGTCTTGGTTTTTTTTAAAATTTTAAGTTTGGTGTTCTTTCTTTTGTTCTTGGTGTTCTTGTGAATCTTCAAGGTGTTCTTGAGTCTTTCTTGTGTCTTGATCTTAAAATTTTTAAGTTTGGTGTTCCTTGGTGTTTTCCCTCCAAAAAATTTTCGAAAACAAGGAGCACTAGATCTAAAAAATTTTAAATCTTGTGTCTTTTGTGTGTTTTTCTCTTTCATCATAAAATTCAAAATTCAAAAAAAAAATTTTTTTTTTATATTTTCTAACTACTTTTTCGAAATTTTTTTAATTTTTAGATTTTAATTTCATTTTTTTCGAAAAATTTTCTAAAAAAATATATATATG
>NC_029781.3:74686051-74686388 GCF_000817695.3 Arachis duranensis
GGGAACATGGTTCTGGCGTTCAAACGCCAGTAACAAATAAGGAAGTGGCGTCTAACGCCACTCCAGCTTCCACCCCTGGCAGTCAAATGCCAGTGAGTGATCAGTCACATACAAGTGCTGATAACAACCCTTCTAAAAAGGCTTCCCAACCCACTTCTGTAGGTAATAAACCTGCAGCAACTAAGGTTAAGGAATACAAAGCCAAGATGCCTTATCCTCAAAAACTCCGCCAAGCGGAACAGGATAAGCAATTTGCCTGATTTGCAGACTATCTCAGGACTCTTGAAATAAAGATTCCGTTTGCAGAAGCACTTGAGCAAATACCCTCTTATGCAAG
>NC_029781.3:74688348-74690062 GCF_000817695.3 Arachis duranensis
AGAAGCTTTCTGGGGCATGCAGGATTCTATATGAGGTTTATAAAGGATTTTTCAAAAATTGCCAAACCTCTAAGTAACCTGCTAGCTGCTGACACGCCATTCATCTTTGATAATGAGTGTCTGCAGGCATTTGAGACTCTGAAAGCTAAATTGGTTACAGCACCAATCATCTCTGCACCAGACTGGACATTACCATTTGAATTGATGTGTGATGCCAGTGACCATGCCATTGGTGCAGTGTTGGGACAAAGGCATGACAAGCTTCTGCACGTCATTTACTATGCCAGCCGTGTTCTAAATGATGCACAGAAGAATTACACAACCACAGAAAAAGAGCTACTTGCAGTGGTTTACGCCATTGATAAATTCAGATCCTATTTAGTAGGATCAAAAGTGATTGTGTACACTGATCATGCTGCTCTTAAATATCTACTCACAAAGCAGGATTCAAAACCCAGACTCATAAGATGGGTATTGCTTTTGCAAGAGTTTGATATAGAAATAAGAGACAGAAAAGGGACAGAGAATCAAGTGGCAGATCACCTGTCCCGAATAGAACCAGTGGAAGGGGCGTCCCTCCCTCTCACTGAGATCTCTGAAACTTTTTCAGATGAGCAACTCTTTGCCATCCAAGAAGTGCCATGGTTTGCAGACATTGCAAACTACAAGGCAGTGAGATTCATACCCAAAGAGTATAGTAGGCTGCAATCAAAGAAATTGATCTCAGACGCAAAGTACTACCTTTGGGATGAACCATATCTCTTCAAGAGATGTGCAGACGGAGTAATCCGTAGATGTGTGCCTAAAGAAGAAGCGCAGAAAATTCTATGGCATTGCCATGGATCACAGTATGGAGGACATTTCGGAGGTGAGCGAACAACCACAAGGGTTCTACAAGAGTCCTCCAATGTGGCTTCTACTGGCCTACTCTCTATAAAGATTCCCGAGCTTTTGTACTTAATTGTGACAGTTGCAAAAGATCTGGCAATCTGCCTCACAGTTATGCCATACCTCAACAAGGAATCTTGGAGATTGAGTTGTTTGATGTATGGGGTATTGACTTCATGGGGCCTTTCCCACCATCATACTCAAACACTTATATTCTGGTGGCAGTGGATTATGTATCCAAATGGGTGGAGGCTATTGCAACACCCACTAATGACACTAAAGCAGTGTTAAAATTCCTCCAGAAACATATCTTCAGCAGATTTGGTGTCCCTAGAGTATTAATCAGTGATGGGGGCACTCATTTCTGCAATAAACAGCTTTACTCTGCTCTGGTACGTTATGGAGTTATCCACAGGGTAGCTACTCCATATCACCCACAAACTAATGGGCAAGCTGAAGTCTCAAATAGAGAACTCAAAAGAATCCTGGAACGGACTGTAATTAACCGTAGAAAGGATTGGGCAAGAAGCTTGGGTGATGCTCTGTGGGCATACAGAACAGCATTTAAGACCCCTATAGGGACCTCTCCATACCAGCTTGTGTATGGAAAGGCATGTCACTTGCCAGTGGAACTGGAACACAAGGCCTACTGGGCAACCAGATTCCTAAACCTTGATGCCAAATTAGCTGGAGAAAAACGTTTACTCCAGTTAAATGAGCTAGAGGAATTTAGACTCAATGCTTTCGAGCATGCAAAAATATACAAGGAGAAAGCAAAAAGATGGCATGATAAGAAATTGTCATCCAGAGTCTTTGAGCCAGGACA
>NC_029781.3:74690158-74690835 GCF_000817695.3 Arachis duranensis
AGAGGTCCATATGTAATTACAAGTGTATCACCATATGGATACGTAGAGCTTCAGGATAATGACTCTAACAAAAAGTTCATTGTTAATGGACAAAGAGTTAAACATTATCTTGAAGGTAATTTTGAGCAAGAATGCTCAAGACTGAGACTTAATTGAAGATCAGCGATAGTCCAGCTAATGACATAAAAGAAGCGCTTGCTGGGAGGCAACCCAGCCAAATCACAAAATTTAATTTTATTTGCTTTTCTATTTTGATCAAGTTTTACAGGTAGATGCTAGAGTATCTTCGAAAGGTGAAATAGCAATTGATTGAAGTCACAGAGTTACAGGGAAAATTGGAAGCTCACTGGCGTGAAAAAGCCAGTAAGAAATGTTTTGGGCATTGAACGCCCAAAAGAAGCACCCACTGGGCGTTCAACGCCAGTAAGGGTAGCCATCTGGGCGTTAAACGCCAGAAAGGAGCATCCTCTGGGCGTTGAACGCCAGAAGGAAGCACCTTCTGGGCGTTTAATGCCAGATTGTTAGCATCCTAGGCGTTCAGAAAAACGCCCAGTGACAAAGGCCTTCCTGGCGTTCAACGCCAGAAAGATGCATCAGCTGGGCGTTGAACGCCCAGGAGAAGCAGCATTTGGGCGTTAAACGCCCAAAACATGCACCAGTTGGGCGTTTAACGCCAG
>NC_029781.3:74692270-74692483 GCF_000817695.3 Arachis duranensis
TGGATCCTGACCTCCCTGCACTCGGAATGGATTTTCTGGAGCTACAGGAGTCCAATTGGCGCTCTCTCAACGGCGTTGGAAGGTAGACATCTAGGGCTTTCCAGCAATATATAATAGTCCATACTTTTCGCGAAGATAGACGACGTAACTTGGCGTTGAACGCCAAGTTCATGCTGCTGTCTGGAGTTAAACGCCAGAAAAACGTCATGATCC
>NC_029781.3:74692934-74739318 GCF_000817695.3 Arachis duranensis
GCTTCAAACTCCTGAAGGCTGGGCGTTAGTGACAGACGCAAAAGAATCAATGGATTCTACTCCAGCCTGATTGAGAACCGACAGATGATTAGCCGTGCTGTGACAGAGCATAGGAACGTTTTCACTGAGAGGATGGGAAGTAGCCACTGACAACGGTGACACCCTACATAGAGCTTGCCATGGAAGGAGCCTTGCGTGTGTTGAAGGATTTCAAGGAAGAGTTGAAGTCAAAAGGACAAAGCATCTCCATAACTCCAACATATTCCCCATTACTGCACAACAAGTAATGCTGTTATTCTCTTTTATTTTTATAATCAAACCTAGTAATTTCATTAAATCCTTATTGGCCTCCTGACTAAGATTAATAAAATAAACATTGATTGCTTCAAACCAATAATCTCCGTGGGATCGACCCTTACTCACGTAAGGTATTACTTGGACGACCCAGTGCACTTGCTGGTTAGTTGTGCGAATCACAAATTCGTGCACCAGCGAAGCATCTCCAAAACCCCCCAACATATTCTCCATTACTGCACAACAAGTAATTATTTCACGCTCTTTTATTTTTTCTAATAATTCAAACTGATAATTATAATTGATATCCTGACTAAGAATAATAAAATAAACATAGCTTGCTTCATACCAACAATCTATGTGGGATTGACCCTTACTCACGTAAGGTATTTCTTGGACGACCCAGTGCACTTGCTGGTTAGTGGTACGAAGTCATAAGAAATCTTGATTTTAATATTGGGATTACAATTTTGTGCACCAGCCACCAACGCAAGCGCGTGTATGACGCGCCCGCGTCATATGAAAATTTGGTTCCCAAGCCATGCGAACAGAAAGTCGCATGGGCGCGCGGCTGGCTTCGCGCGAATCGCACAAAATCCAGGGCATACGGATGCGTGCCTGACGCTAACGCGTCATTAAGAAAATGCGCGACCCACGCGTACGCGTGCTGTACGCGTACGCGTCGCTTGCGCCGCCCAGTTTTCTTTCTCTCTCTCTCCCAATCCTAAATTTTCTCTTATTCTTTTGTCCTTTTATTTTTCTCTCCTCATAATATTTGTTTCTTCTATTTTCAGTTCTTCTTTGCTTGAGGACAAGCAAACCTTTAAGTTTGGTGTTGACGCTGCGCTTATTGGTTTTCTGGCACCAAAAGGGAGGCGAATCATCTTCATTGAGGAACACAACCTGAAGGATAAAGCGACCGCTAGGATAACTAAGGTGGTTGAGTTCCTTTCATTTTTTATTCCTCCCTCTTTTTCAATGTTATGTTCCAGTTTTCTGCTATTTTGCTTTGTTTGTTGCATGATCCTTTATTAGTTAGAATCCTAGGACTAGTTTAGTTTTCCCTTAAAATGCTTTAATTCTGAAAGATGTCTCATGCATTGCCCACTGAGCTTGAAATCAAAATTTTTTTTGATGTATTGCATGAGAAATTGAGTTTAATTTTAAGAATAGTCTTATTTACTTAAATGTGGTGGTATTTTCTGTGAATTCTGAATGCATGATATGAACAGTGCATATTTGAATTTGAATCAAGGGATGTTGATGTATAAGGAACAGGAATTTAGAGAATTATTATGACTTCTCTGAAATAAACAAAAATTTAATCCTTAAAGCAAAAGAAATAGCAAAAAAAAATTAAAATAGATAATAATTAATAAATAAAAGCAAGGTCCAAGGCTCTGAGCATCAATGACTAGGGAGGTCAGACATGATTAAAAGCTCAAAGAGTTGTTTCCCTAGTCACATGCTTGTGGTATGATTGTGTCAAGTAATCCTTGAGACAGAACACTTAGAGTCGAGACCAAGTGCGTTTAACAGAGTATGCCAAAGGCTTTGAGAACCACTGTCTAGGAGTAACTGAAAGAAAAATCAGGACTCAATGAGAGTCCCCCAGTTAAGTGCTTGTGGTGTTTCTGTGTCAAGTAACTCTTGAGACAAAACATTTAAAGTCACGGCTAGGCTCAAGGTGCAAAGCCCCAAAGAAAAATAAATTAAAGTAAATTTTGATGTGTTCAAGGATTAAACTGAAATATAAAAGATCAGAGAATTCATAATATTATCCGGATTCAAGTTCCGAATGACATTAACATTCTTCTGATTCAAAGGAGAGTGAGATATCAAACCTATTCAGGATTGCAGTTGTAAACCCCACTATAAGAAGAGACATGAGCTTAATCAAACTCTCATTCTCATGCAAATTCACATCATAAGCTTATGTTAGTTTTGGTTGCTTGAGGACAAGCAATAGTTTAAGTTTGGTGTTGTGATGCATGAGCATCTTGTCTATCTTTTCCTAGTGAATTTGCACTTTAATTGTTGAGTTTAATTAAGAATTAATTATATTTTAGCCACTATGCATGCTATTTTGAGTCTTAGGCAATTTTATCTATTTCAGGTAGCATTCGGCGGAATTTGACGGAGTTTCTGCAGCACAGGAATCAAAGGAGATGGTTGTGAGGAGCGACACGCACGCATGCCTGACGCGTGCGCGTGAGTTGGAGGTATCCATGGCGACGCGTGTGCGTGCTGACGCGCACGCATGAATTGAAGATTTGCTCAGCGACGGGTCCGCGTGACTTGCAAAGAAGACCAGCGATGTGTACGTGTGACGTGCGCGATCTGCAGAAGTTACAGAAATCGCTGGCATGGACTTTTGGCCGCGTTTTGACCCAGTTTCTGGCCCAAAAAACACATATTGAAAGCTGCAGAATGGACAATCAAGTGGTCCCCGCCCATCAGCTGAAGACTTGTTAATTAATTCGAATTTAAATTCAAATATTATCTTTTAGGAAAGATATTAATTTTAATTTTAGAGAATTAGATTTTAAAAATTTATTAGGATTAGTTATAAATAGGAACTCTGTGCATTTAGACACGGAACACATTGTTACAAGAATCCTATTTTTCTTCTCTGAACCATGAGCAACTAATCCTTCATTGTTAAGGTTAGGAGCTCTGTCTATTTTCATGGATTGATTCGTTTGATCTTTTTAATTTAATTCATGTCTTGATTTATATTTCAATAATTGTTTTCGTTCTTTATTTTATGAATATGGGTGGAATGAAAGTATGACCCATGTTCTAATTGAGTTCTTGTAAAACTTGGAAAAGCTCTTTACTTGAACAATAGCTTGAAAGCATATTATATTGAATTTCTAATTGTTTGTATTTAACGGGATACGTGACATATAATCCCCTTATTTTTAGATAATTAGGATTCTTTTAGCATATAAACTAGAAATTGATCATCACCCTCTAATTGGAATTAATTGACCAAGAAATTGGCAATTAATGAATTTTAGAGGAGACTAGGAAAGTCTAAAGAATTAGGGTCTAGTCACATATAGTTTGCCATGAAATTAAATCTTGCATGATTAAATTAATTAGTAATAAAGTTAATCCAGAAATTAGATAACTCTGAAACCTTAACTACTTTCTCAAATATTTTATTCCCAACTCATTGCTGCTTGCTTTCTGAAATTCTTAAAGTACTGTTTAATGCTCTTTGAATATCTCAAAACCATTTTCTGCTTGCCTAACTAATCCTATCAAATGCTATTGTTGCTTGATCCATCAATCCTCGTGGGATCGACCCTTACTCACATAAGGTATTACTTGGTACGACCCGATGCACTTGCCGGTTAGTAGTGTGGGTTGTAAAATACTGCAACAGATTACAACCACCCACAGCTGTGACTGAAACATTTTTGGATGAGCAATTATTTCTCATTCAGCAGGCTCCATGGTTTGCAGACATTGCAAATTATAAGGGCTTGAATTTTATCCCAAGGGAGTACAGTAGGCAACAAGTGAAGAAGCTATTGACTGATGCAAAGTACTACATTTGGGAAGAACCATACCTTTTTAAAAGGTGTTCAGATGGAATCATCCGGAGATGTGTTCCAGATGAAGAAAAACAACAGATTCTTTGGCATTGTCATGGTTCTGTGTATGGAGGCCACTTTTGGTGGTGAAAGGACAGCTACAAAGGTCCTTCAGAGCGGGTTTTACTGGCCAACTCTCTTCAGAGACTCAAGAGCATTTGTGAAACACTGTGACATATGTGAAAAAGCCACAAATCTCTCTGCCAACCATGAAATGCCACAGCAGGGGATCCTTGAGGTTGAGTTGTTTGATGTGTGGGGTATTGATTTCATGGGACCTTTCCCACCCTCACATTCAAACAACTATATTTTAGTGGCAGTTGATTATGTGTCCAAGTGGGTGGAAGCTGTAGGTTTGCCAACCAATGATGCCAAAGTGGTAATGAGCTTTCTTCAGAGATATATCTTTAGCCGGTTTGGTATCCCAAGGACACTCATTAGTGATGGAGGAAGCCATTTTTGCAACAGATAGTTGGACTCTCTTCTGCAGAGATATGGAGTCCGTCATAAAGTGGCAACCCCCTATCACCCTCAGACAAGTAGACAGGTTGAAGTTTTCAACAGGGAACTTAAGAGGATTCTAGAGAAGACTGTCAGTGTTTCAAGAAAGGACTAGTCTAGGAAGCTTGATGATGCTCTCTGGGCATACCGAATAGCATACAAGACTCCCATTGGCATGTCCCCTTATCAGTTAGACTATGGCAAAGCCTGTCACTTGCCAGTTGAGTTGGAGCATAAAGCTTACTAGGCAATCCGATATCTGAATCTTGATTCAAAAGCTGCAGGAATCAAGCAAATGCTTCAGTTGAATGAGCTTGATGAATTCAGATATTCATCCTATGAGAATGCCAAGCTCTATAAGGAGAGAACCAAGCTACTGCATGACAAGAAGAGTGTTTCTGTATAATTCAATGCTCAAATTCTTTCCCGAGAAGCTGAAATCCCGGTGGTCAGGATCGTTTGTGGTTATCAGAGCTTCACCATATGGTCATGTGGAAATACGGAAGAGAATTCTGACAGGAAATTTACAGGGAATGGCCAGAGGTTGAAGCACTATCTTGGAGGCAAGATTGATCGCCAGAAGTCCACTCATCTGTTGAACTAGCAAAACTGACCGTCAAGCTAGTGACGTTAAAGAAGCGCTTGTCGGGAGGCAACCCGATAATTTCGTATCCTTAGTTACTTTTCATAGTAGTAGTTTTCTTACTTATTTGATTTTTATTGAGTTCTTACTAATTTTCTGATCATGCAGCTATTTTAGAACAAGAACCGGATAATTCAAAAAAAAAGAGCACTCGACGCGCAAGCGTCGCTGACGCGTACGCGTCAGATAGGTGTGCATGAAAAATAAAAATGAACAGAGATTTGTGCGGGAGTGGTGTAGGAATGATGCCTTTCGCACAAACAAGCCCACGCGTGCGTGTCATTGGTGATTTTGGCACTCCACGCGTGCGCGTCATCGACGCGTACGCGTGACCTTAAAAATCGACGTAAATAAGTGTTTTGGCAGAGAGTTGTGCTAGCTTAGGGCTGGAAGTGTGCTAGAAGCACAAAACTTGATCATGCATACGCGTCCCTGACGCGTGCATGTCCGTTGCACAAATGACCATCCATGCGTGCGCGTGTATGACGCGCACACGTCGTTAGAAATATTGATTCCCAAGCCACGCGAACAGAGAGTTGTGCGAGCGCGCAGCTAGCTTCGCCTGAATTGCACAAAACCCATGGCACGCGGACGCATACCTGACGCTCACGCGTCGTTAAGAAAAAGCTGCGACCTACGCGTACGCGTGATGCATGCGTACGCGTCGCCTGCGCCGCACAACTACACCAGTTCGTCGCCCAGTTTTTAATTTTCTTTCCCCCTCTTCCAATCCTAATTCTCTCTTGTTCTTTTATCCTTTTCTTTTTCTTTCATCATAACATTTGTCTCTTTCTATTTTCAGTTCTTCTTTGCTTGAGAACAAGCAAACCTTTAAGTTTGGTGTTGACACTTCGCTTAAGGGTTTTCTGTTTATTCCTATGGCACCAAAAGGGAGGCGAATCATCTTCACTGAGGAGCACAACCTGAAGAATAAAGCGACCGCTAGGATAACTAAGGTGGTTGAGTTCCTTTTATTTTTTATTCCTCCCCTCTTTTTTTATGTTGTGTTCCGGTTTTCTGCTATTTTACTTTGTTTGTTGCATGATTCTTTATTAGTTAGAATCCTAAGACTAGTTTAGTTTTCTCTTAATTGCTTTAATTCTGAAAAGATGTCTCATGTATTACTCACTGAGCTTGAATTCAAATAAAAAATACAGAAGTGATGTATTACATGAGAAATTGAGTTAATTTTAAGAGTGGTCTTATTTACTTAAATGTGGTGGAATTAATTGTAATTCTGAATGCATGACATGAACGATGCATATTTAAATTTTAATCAAAGAATGTTGAAGTATTAGGAACAGGAAATTTAGAGAATTATTATGATTTCTCTGAAATTAATGAAAGTTTAATCTTTGAAACAAAAGAAAAATAAGAGCAAGGTCTAAGGCTCTGAGCATCAATGACTAGTGTAAAACCCGGTTAATTAACGGCTAATTAACCCATAAATGATAATTTATTCTAGAAAGCCTAAAATGTGATTTTTATGGCTAAATGTGATAGAGGAGACTGAGACGAGAATTTCGGTACCAATTTTATAGAATTCGGACCAAGATTGGACCGAACGGGCCAAACCGGGCCAATTGGACCCAAAGTGGGCCCTTGGCCCAACATAACTTAACCAAAACCCTAGTTTTCAGCACTCTCTCTCCTCATTTGTTACACACACAAGCTGAAATTAGAGAGAAAGGGAGGAAGAACACTCTCTCAAGTTCTCTCCCTTGGTTGATCTTCAAATCACCATAACTTTTGATCTAGAGCTCTGATTGCTGCTCCGTTTGCGGCCACACGTTCACCGCGGAGAGCTCTACAAAACCCATACAATTAATCTTGAGGTAAGCCACGTTTTTCTCTTCGAAATTCCAGCCTTGTTTTCGAGTTTTATGAGCAAAAATGTTGAGATTTTGGGTTCTTTGATGTTATAGGACCCAACTCTCTTGAAGAAGAAGGTTAATCTTGTCTCCTTGGACCTTGGGTGTGGTAAGATTCTCAACCCTAGTGTGATTTGTGATTTTATGATGTTTGGGTTTTGAGATGTTGTGTATGGGTATGATGGTTGTGGCTTAGGTTGTGTATATGGGAATATTGGAGCTTGATTGGTGATTTTGAAAAGCTTGGAAAGGGCTTGGTGGTGAAAAATCTGTTCTTGGAGGTGTTGAGGCCTTGAGAGCTTGTGGATAAGTGGTTTGGAAGTGCTCCGGTTGAGCTTGGGAAAATCGGCTAAGGTATGGTTTCGGTTTCCGACAGATGATATCATCGGCCACTAGGGACAGGCATTCATCATATGCATACCATGTGAGTTGTTTGAGATTGCCTATTTGACTGCATATTACTTGCTAGTTGTCTAAATGCCTTACTTGTTCCTAATTGTATATTTCTTGCTTGATATAACTGTGTTTGCTATATTATACTCCTGCTGGTGGTTGGGAGGTCTGAAGGACTTGGAAAGGGAAGTATTAGTTAGATTGAAGTATCTTTAGTCAGATGCCCTTATATGGTTTAGCTTGTTTATAAGCTTTGATATTATCTGGAGAAAGTTTTAGGATTGCCTTTGGCTTTCCTCCATTATTATGTATTATATATGTGGAAGCTGTTACCATGCTGGGGACCTCTGGTTCTCACCCATGCGGATTTTGTGGTTTTCAGATGCAGGACGTGAGGTTTCCCGCTGAGGCATGCTGGAGTCTTCTATACTTGCGAAGATCCTTTGTTCTCGGGGCTATGTTTTGGTTTATATGTTTTGCTTAGATACTTTTATCTCCATTAAATAATACAAACTGTGATGACTCCTCTTATGGGAGATTTTGGAGAATAGGTTTTATGTACTTGTGTCCATTTGGGTTTCCTTTGGGGTTTTCCTTATTATATCATATGTATATATTGTTATGCTCGGATCGGTTATCTTTGCAGCCGGATCTTGAGTCTTGATATTCCTGTTTTTGACACTCCTTTGTATATATATAATCACGCGTTGGTTATCCTTGTTCGTTCCGTTATCGATCGGAGTGTTGCGTTTTGAGTTGCGATGGTTTTTGTTTACCCCTTTTTCTACAAAGGCTCCTAGTTATAATCAATCATTCATACTACTATATGTACTAAATTTTTATTTTAGAGGTCGTAATACCTTGCCATCTCTGAATTATGACTTAAGCATAAGACTCTGTATGGTAGGGTGTTACAACTAGGGAGGTCAGACATGATTAAAAGCTCAAAGAGTTGTTTCCCTAGTCACATGCTTGTGGTGTTCTTGTGTCAAGTAATCCTTGAGACAAAACATTTAGAGTCGAGATCAATTGCAGAGTACGCCAAAGGCTTTGAGCACCATTGTCTGGGGATAATAATATAAAAAACAAAAAAACAAAAAAACAAAAATAAATAAATAAATAAATAAAATTATTTAGAATTTAAAAAGAGTTCCCCAGTTAAGTGCTTGTGGTGTTTCTGTGTCAAGTAAAGTTTGAGACAAAACATTTAAAGTCACGGCTAGACTCAAGGTGCAAAGCACCAAAGAAAAATTTATGTGTTCAAGGATTAAATTGAGCTACAAAAGATCAGAGAATTCATAATATTATCTGGATTCTAATTCCAGATGACAGTAACATTCTTCTTATTCAAAGGAGAGTGAGATGCCAAAACTATTCAGGATTGCAGTTGTAAACCCCACTATAAGAAGAGACATGAGCTTAATCGAATTCTCATTCTCATGCAAATTCACATCCTAAGCTTATATTAGTTTTGGTTGCTTGAGAAAAAGCAACAATTCAAGTTTAATGTTGTGATGCGTGAGCATCTTTCCTATCTTTTCCTAGTGATTTTGCATCTAATTTATGGAGTTTAATAAAGAATTAATTATCCTTTAGCCAATATGGATGCTATTTTGAGTCTTTTGCATTTCTATTTATTTTAGGTAGCATTCGGCTGGATTTGATGGAGTTTCTACAGCACAAGAACAAAAGGAGATGGCAGTGAGGAGCGATGCGTACGCGTGACTGATGCGTGACGTGATTTGGAGCTTTCCACAGCAACGCGTGCGCGTGATTGATGCGTACGCGTGATTTGAAGATTTGCTCATCGACGCGTGCATGTGATCGACGCGTCCGCATGACTTGCAAAAAAGACCATCGACGCGTACGCATGACTGACGCGTACGCGTCACATGCACCACGTGCAGAAAATGCAGAAAAACGCTGGGGGCGATTTCTGGGCTGTTTTGACCTAGTTTTCAGCCCAGAAAACACAGATTAGAAGCTGCATAGTGGATGAAACAAGTGGTCCTCACCCATCAACTGAAGACTTGCTGATTGTTCTGATTTAAATTCAAATCTTATTTTTAGGAAAAGATATTATTTTTAATTTTAGATAATTAGATTTTAAATTTATTAGGATTAGTTATAAAAAGGGATTCCATTAGTTAACTTGAGAGGCCATCAGATTGGAACTCTGTACATTTGATTAGAATCCTATTTTTCTCTAAACCATGAGCAACTAATCCTCCATTGTTAAGGTTAGGAGCTCTGTCTATTTGTATGGATTGATTTTATTGCTTTTTCTATTTTAATTCATGTGTGAATTTATAATTTAAGAATTGTTTTTTCTCTTTATCTTATGAATTTGGGTGGAACGGAAGTATGACCCTCTTTCTATTTGAGTTCTTGTAAAACTTGGAAAAACTCTTTACTTGAACAACAGCTTGAAAACATATTCTCCTAAATTTTAATTATTTGGATTTAACAGGATACGTGACATATAATCCTCTTATTTTTGGGTAATTAGAATTTTTGTGGCATATAAATTGGAATTTTAACTTCACCCTCTAATTGGAATTAATTGACCAAGGCATTGGCAGTCGATGAATTTTAGAGGAGACTAGAAAGGTCTAAGGAATTAGGGTCTAGTCACATATAGTTTGCCATAAATTAAATCCTACATGATTAAAATAGTTAGTAAGAAAAGTTAATCCAGAAAAATGGATAACTCTGAAGCCTTAACTGTTTCTCCAATATTTTATTCTCAACCTATTTACCTGCGTGTCTGCCTTCTGATATTTTCAATTTAAACCTTTTGAATATCTCAAAACCACTTTCTGCTTGCCTAACTGAGTAATTCATTTAACCATTATTGCTTAGTCCATCAATTCTCATGGGATTGACCCTCACTCACCTGAGGTATTACTTGGTACGACCCGGTGCACTTGCCGGTTAGTTTGTGGTTATAAATTACTGCACCGGTTGTGCCTACTTATCTATGGTGGTCTAGCTTTAAGTCTTGGTACCATGTTTTTTGACATTGGCTCAAGCAGTGAATCAATTCAGGTACACAAATCTAACAAAATATTGTCTAATTTTTTCAATGACATGATTTATTAGTGTAAATGTTTTCTTCTGGAAGATTTTTAACAATTCAGCTACACAAATCTAACAAAAAATTGTCTAACAAGCAGTGTATTCTTGACCAAAAGCATGCAGAAGTTGTTCTTCCTTGTGGAGCGATGCTTTCAATTATGTGAACTTGTATTACTTGTTGGTGAAATGGGTGAAGGGAAGACTACTGTATGCCAGTTACTAAGTGCCTATTTGCAATTGAAGTTACATATTTTGAACTATCATAAGCATACAGAAACATCTGACTTCATTAGGGTACATATTTTCCCCCTTCAATTTATTTAGTTTTTAGGACACTTGAGATCAAATACTATTATTAGCTGTGGTGCTAACTAGAATTATGTCTTCCAGGGGTTCCGTCCTCTAAGAGAGAGATCTAGACTGATTTCTAACTATAAAGAGAACCATATCCTAGAAAGGTTGGAGGAAGATTTTTCGTCGACATCATGATGCCTACTATGTTGAGCCGGGTCTTAGGGGGCAACAGGTAATGCCAAGAGTTCACTATCCTTTTTCTAATAACCTTTACTTGGTGAAATCAGCATAACTGCATGTTAGGTATGCGAGCCAATTGAAAAACTTCATGGATGATGAGAGTTCCTGCAAACTGATAACATTGGAAATAATGTTAATGTTTTTATTTAGTGCTAATCAGGAAAAATATTATATTGCATTATCAAATACTTGTTGATTTGTGCCAACTGATTACCTAATACATAAAGAGATTGTAACACTTTTGCAGCTCTAAACTTGAAGGGAGACCATTAAGCTGTAGGCTTTCAGACAAAGTACGTTGCTCAAAATTTACTTTTGTACTTTTGCTACTCAGAAGTCTTTTATCCGGTAATTTATATAGTCATATCTATTAGGTTTTTTGCGATCTGGAATCTAAAGTGTCATTTGATTATCATGCAGGCAAATGACCGATTACGGCAATGGTTTGAACATGATGATGCGCTTGAGCGTGCTATTAGTGGAGAGTACGTCTCTAGCTGAATATGCTGAGTGTCATCCTTACCATACTTAGTAAATAATTTTTAGATCTCATAACTCTGTTCATTCTTGTTTTGAATAGGTGGATTTTTTTACCATGCGGAGATGAAATAGGTCTTAAAACTTCTGTTTGCCTTTTAGCTTGCAGTTGGGTTAATTTTAGAGAAGACATCATCTCTTATAGGAGTTCTCTTAATTGTTTTTTAATCTTGCCCTGATGCACTTGTACAGGTGAATTGAACATTTTTTTTCAATTTTTCTCCGAACTTTCTCGTTGTCGCTTTCAATTGGTCATGGCTGTGATTATGTGTCATTCCTGTTCAGTGGGCTGTTAAAACAGTCTTTAGATTTTTCACAATTTTCTTTATATAGATTGGAGGAAAAAATTTCCAATTCAGAGTCAGAAAACCAAGTTCTTCGCCAGCAAGCATTGGCTGTATCACCAACTGCAAAAGCTTTGACTACAAGATTAATACCTGAGGCATTACTTCTACTTCAATAACTGACACATAATTTGATAATACTTTTAACTTTATTGTTCCAATTCATATGAGTAAGTTAGTTTTATAAAGTAATTAGATTAATTTGATGAATGAAGTTGTATGAGAGTGGAATGATGTAAATGATATTCATTATATGATGTAAATGATATTCATTACTTCTGCTTCAACTTTTTTTAATTATATGACATAAATGAATTATATTGACTTGCTTGTTTTTAGCTTTTTTCGCTTGATAATATGATGAATTTGTTTAAATTTATATTTATTTTGTATGAAAACAAGTTTATTTTGCAATGAAAAAATCTAAAAAAAATTCTATTTTACCTTACTGACAGATTTACAGACAGATTTTCTGTCTGTATTTAGAGTGTGGGATGATTTTCCAAGGTTCCAATTACAGACGAAAAATTTGTTGCCAATTACCGACAAAAAATTCGTTAAAAAATCTGTCTGTAATTACCAACAAAAAATTCATCTGTAATTACCGACAGAAAATTCATCAAAAAGTTCGACGTTTTAGGAAAATGAAGGGGAGAATTTTCCGAGGAAAAATCCATCAATAACTGGTAAAAATCCGTCGGTAATTTTTCGACGGAAAAAATCCGTCGGTAAATAATTTCCAACGAGGCTTTTACAGTTTTATAGAGGGACAAAATTCGTCAGTAATTTTTTCGGTAACCAAAAATCCATCTGTAATCAAGACCAAATCTGTCTGCAAATCTGTCTATATTAAGTAATTTTCTAGTTGTGTGTGTTATGAACACGTGGTAATCCTTCAGTGGTATCAAAGCTTTGTCTTTTTGTGTTTAAATATTTATTTCTATATTTCTAAAAGTTTGTGAATTAATAGGATTAATTCAAATTTTTTTAAGCATGTGATGCAATTATTTCGTGTACATATAAAGATCAAATTTGATTTGATAATTTTCTAAGGCTAAATGTTAGTCTATAAAAAAAATTATAATATATATATAAGTGTACATATAAAGATCAAATTTGATTTGATAATTTTCTAAGGCTAAATGTTAGTCTATAAAAAAAATCAAATTTTAATTTGATTGATGTGTTTTGAACACAATAATTTTAGAAATTAATTTTTCTAATGTTCTTGATTATAAAAAGCGGCCTGACAACCAGAAGTTTTATTTTCAAGAAAATAATCAGTATATACATTTGATGTATTAGGGATTCAATTTTATATTTTTACCTAAACAATTACTGATAAAAATTCTTTAACAATAGAGATAAATCTTAAAAGTTGGGAAATTGCCTAAAAAATAAATTTATCTCTTGTTTACAAGGAGTAACCTGACAACCAAGAGATTTGTACTCAAAGATAGAACTTATTTATGTATATGATGATGTATAGAGAGAATTAATTTTATACTTTAACCTAGACAACCTAGAGGTATAAAATATAATTTAGTTAAATAATTATCTTACAACTAGATAATTATTTGGAATTATAATTGGATGGAATACAATTTAATCATGTTTATTAGAATAGGTATGAGTAACAACTTGACAACTAAAGTACTCGTTCATGATTCTAAATAATTTTAACAGAAATATATAGATTTCTTGATTTACTTTCATATTTAAAATTTTTAAATATGTCCATCTTTTGTGAGACATACATGAAAGTAATATATTAAAAACAATTTGAGAATTGTATTTTCAAAGGTTTATCATTGAGATGATAATCATACTAAAATAATATCCTCCGGTAAAATTGGTTATAGGACGGCTAAAATTTGTGAAGTATTTGGAATATTATTTTATTGCAATATGCGTTATTTTGACAACTATGAGTTTTAATTTCAAAGACATCTACCCACTATTTATTATTGAAAATATTGAGAAGATGTTTGGTACCCAAAGCAAGATAGTACGACTATCAAAGATTTTATTTAAATTAGTGATAGTATTGGACAATATATTTTGAATTAAATAATTTTAGAAGTTAGAATGCCATTACGCAAATGGCTTTAGCGAGAATTATTCTTTCAAACATTTTTGGAGATTTATTTATTACAAATAATTTATAATTGGCCTTAATATGATTAAGATTTGTGATCTTTTTGGAAAAGTTTAATATGAGTATTGAGAATGTGAATCAAAATTGCTTTTAAAGGTTGGTTTGACCAATAATAAAAATACTGAGTATTTTTATTATAAGAGATTAAAGTGAAATCTCTAATATCTAATTGATATTCTGTTAAATAGAGAATCAGATTCTCTCAATCCACAAATACTAGTACTCTATGTACTCCATCATGTTTAAAGAAACATGGAATTTGATTTAGCCGAGGATAACTGTTTGTTAAATATTTGGACTATGATTTAAGAAATATTGCTAAATTAATAAATTTCTCACCAAATTAGTTTTTTACTTATATGAGATATGGAAAAGGCATAAGTCGAAACTCAAGAGCATTAGAGTTTGGAGATGTCTTATATGTGTTAAGAGATTGCACAACAATAGGATTGATATTAGGTCCAATAAATGAGATTTATTGGTTACCCTAAAGAAATAATGAGTATTACTTCTATCACCCTTCTTAAGACAAAGTATTTGTGATAAGAGGTTAAACTCTTTTTTAGAAAAGGAATTCCTGTAAAACCTAGTCAAATTGTAGTTAATTAAACAATAAAATAAATATGAGCAAACATGGTTAGAAAAATTAGGAATCATAATTTAATAAGTTAAATATGATTTTTGGACTCATTGGATTTTTCTGAGTCGAAAAACATAATTTTCTGCATAAAAATGCGCATTGGAAATTTGACCGGCAGTACCGGCTGAAATCTGTCCAATACTGCAGTTGAGAAAATTGATTATAAGTGAATAAGGTTAAAAAATTAGAATTTATAATTAGGGAAGATAGAAATATTTAAAATATGATTTAAAAACTCTAATCTTAAAGGTTGTGGTCCAAAGTTGAGCCAACGGGTTAAATCGAGTGAATTGGGCCTATATTGGGCCCAAGCCCAACATATATATTCATCATTAATGAGCTTTCAGCTCATTTTCTTCAAAGAGAAAGAGAAAGAGATCGGTTATAGAAGAGAGTGAGAAAGGGTTTGGTGGCACTATTCATCACCAACTTCAAACAAGAAACACAAAATATTTTTTGTTTTTATGATTTTATAAATTTTTTGGTTTTTTTCGAAAATTATTTTGGGAGGAACGAAAAAAAAAGAAGAAAATTTTTTTTTGAAATATTTTTGAAAACTTTTTAAAAAGAAAATAAAGGTTGAAACAAGGAAAAAATTACTTAATCTGAGCAACAAGATGAATCGTCAGTTGTCCAAACTCGAAAAATCCCCGGCAACGGCGCTGAAAACTTGGTGCACGAAATGGTGATCTCAATGGCGCCAAAAACTTGGTATGCATAATTGTAATATCACTCTTTTTCACAACTTCGCACAACTAACCAGCAAGTGCACTGGGTCGTCCAAGTAATAAACCTTACGTGAGTAAGGATCGATCCCACGGAGATTGTCGGCTTGAAGCAATCTATGGTTATCTTATAAATCTCAATCAGGCAGATTAAAATGGTTATGAAGTTTTAATAATTAAAATATAAATAAAACATAAAATAAAGATAGAGATACTTATGTAATTCATTGGTGGGAATTTCAGATAAGCGTATAGAGATGCGTTGTTCCTTCTAAATCTCTGCTTTCCTACTGCCTTCATCCAATCCTTCATACTCCTTTCCATGGCAAGCTGTATGTTGGGTGTCACCATTGTCAATGGCTACTTTCCGTCCTCTCATTGAAAATGGTCCTCTACGGTTTCTGTACAGCTAGTCAACTGTCGGATTGCTCGTCTCGGATGAAAAATACCATGCACAGATATCGTATGGCTAATCAGCTGTTGGTTCTCGATCGTGTAGGAATAGGATTTACTATCCTTTTGCGTCTGTCACCACGCCCTACAGTCGCAAGTTTGAAGCTCGTCACAGTCATCCCATCACAGATCCTACTCAGAATACCACAGACAAGGTTTAGACTTTTTGGATCTCAAGAATGCTGCCAATAAATTCTAGCCTATACCACGAAAGTTCCAATCTCAGATTCAGATGCCCCATTATCAGAGGGGAGTCGATGTGAATCGTTGATTAGAAACCCAAGAGATATGCATTCAAGCTTGTCTTCATGTAGAACGGAAGTGGTTGTCAATCACGCGTTCATAAGTGAGAATGGTGATGAGCATCACATAATCATCACATTCATCATGTTCTTGTGTGCGAATGAATATCTTAGAATAAGAATAAGCATGAATTGAATAGAAAATAGTAGTACTTTGCATTAATACTCGAGGAACAGCAGAGCTCCACACCTTAATCTATGGTGTGTAGAAACTCCACCATTGAAAATACATAAGTGATAATGGTTCAGGCATGGTCGAATGGCCAGCCTCCACAAAAGTCTAAGATAGCATAAAACTTATCAAAGATCTCAGCATCCAAGATGTCTAATACAATAAAACTTATCAAAGATCTCATAGAAATCCACTTCCGAGCCCACTTGGTGTGTGCTTGGGCTGAGCATTGAAGCTTTCATGTGTAGAGGTCTTCCTTGGAGTTAAACCCCAGTTTGTAACTTGTTTATAGCGTTTAACTCTGCTTTGCAACTTGTTTTTGGCGTTTAACGCCAGAATAGGGCAGAAAGCTGGCGTTAAACACCAGTTTGTGTCGTCTAAACTCAGGAAAAGTATGATTTATTATATATTGCTGGAAAGCCCTGGATGTCTACTTTCCAACGCAATTGATAGCGCACCATGTGGACTCCTATAGCTCCAAAAAATCTATTTCGAGTGAAGGGAGGTCAGAATCCAACAGTATCAGCAGTCCTTTGTCAGCCTCTGAATCAGACTTTTGCTCAGGTCCCTCAATTTCAGCCAGAAAAATACCTGAAATCATAGAAAAACACACAAACTCATAGTAAAATCCATAAATGTGAATTTTGCTTAAAAACTAATAAAAATATACTAAAAAGTAACTAAATCATACTAAAAACTATGTAAAAACAATGCCAAAAAGTATATAAATTATCCGCTCATCACAACACCAAACTTAAATTGTTGCTTGTCCCCAAGCAACTGAAAACAAATTAGGATAAAAAGAAGAGAATATACAATGAATCTCACAATATCAATGAAACTTAGTTCCAATTAGATGAGCGGGGCTAGTAGCTTTTTGCTTCTGAACAGTTTTGGCATCTCACTTTATCCTTTGAAATTCAAAATGATTGGCATCTATAGGAACTCAAAAATTTAGATAGTGTTATTGATTCTCCTAGTTCAGTATGTTGATTCTTGAACACAGCTACTTTATGAGTCTTGGTCGTGGCCCTAAGCACTTTGTTTTCCAATATTTCCACTAGATACATAAATGCCACAGACACATAACTGGGTGAACCTTTTCAGATTGTGACTCAGCTTTGCTAAAGTCCCCAGTTAGAGGTGTCCATAGTTCTTAAGCACACTCTTTTTGCTTTGGATCACGACTTTAACCACTTGATGAGCGAATAATTTATACGCTTTTTGGCATTGTTTTTAGATAGTTTTTAGTTGGATCTAGTTACTTTTAGGGATATTTTTATTAGTTTTTATTTAAAATTCATATTTCTAGACTTTACTATGAGTTTGTGTGTTTTTCTGTGATTTCAGGTATTTTCTGGCAAAAATTGAGGGACCTGAGCAAAACTCTAATAAAAGGCTGTCAAAGGACTGCTGATGTTATTGGATTCTGACCTTCCTACACTCGAAGTGAATTTTCTGGAGCTACAAAATTCAAAATGGCGCGCTCTCAATGGCGTTGGAAAGTAGACATCCAGAGATTTCCAGCAATATATAATACTCTATACTTTTTTCGAGATTAGATGACTTAAACTGGCGTTCAACGCCAGTTCCATGCTGCATTCTGGAGTCAAACACCAGAAACACGTCACGAACCAGAGTTGAACACCAAAAACACGTTACAACGTGGCGTTCAACTCCAAGAGAAGCCTCTGCACGTGTAAAGCTCAAGCTCAGCCCAAGCACACACCAAGTGGGCCCCGAAAGTGGATTTTTGCTTCAATTACTTACTTCTGTAAACCCTAGTAGCTAGTCTAGTATAAATAGGACATTTTACTATTGTATTAAACATCTTTGGATTATTTTTGGATTACCTTATGATCCTTTGATCACGTTTTGGGGGCTGGCCTCTCGGCCATGCCTGAACCTTCATCACTTATGTATTTTCAACGGTGGAGTTTCTACACACCATAGATTAAGGGTGTGGAGCTCTGCTGTACCTCGAGTTTTAATGTAATTACTACTATTTTCTATTCAATTCATTTTATTCCTGTTCTAAGATATTTGTTGCACTTCACCATGACGAATGTGATGATCTGTGACACTCATCATCATTCTCACCTATGAACGCGTGACTGACAACCACTTCCGTTCTACCTTAGACCGAATGCATATCTCTTAGATTCCTTAATCAGAATCTTCGTGATATAAGCTAGAATTGATGGAGGCATTCATGAGAATCCGGAAAGTCTAAACCTTGTCTGTGATATTCCGAGTAGGATTCAGAGATTGAATGACTGTGACGAGCTTCAAACTCGCGATTGTTGGGCGTGATGACAAACGCAAAAGAATCAATGGATTCTATTCCGACATGATCGAGAATCGACGGATGATAAGCCGTGCTGTGACAGAGCATTTGGAACATTTTCACTGAGAGGATGGGATGTAGCCATTGATAACGTGCCCTACATGCAGCTTGCCATGGAATGGAGTAAGAAGGATTGGATGAAGGCAGTAGGAAAGCAGAGATTCAGAAGGAGCACAACATCTTCATATACCTATCTAAAATTTTCACCAGTGATCTATATAAGTATCTTTATCTTTATTTTATGTTTGATTTATTATTATTTTCAAAAACCAATATAACCATTTGAATCAGCCTAACTGAGATCTACAAGATGACCATATTTTGCAAGCTTTCTTATTCACTGCTTTTTCTTGCTTCAAGAATCAATTTCATAAACAACAAGATCAAAAAATGCACTATTCAAGCATTCATTCAAAAACAAAAAGTATTGCCACCACATTAAAATAATTAAACTAATTTCAAGATAAAATTTGAAATGCAAGTACTTCTTGTTCTTTTGTAATTAGGCACATTTTTCATTTAAGAGAGGTGAAGGATTCATGGAATTATTCATAGCTTTAAGGCATAGACACTAGACACTAATGATCATGTAATGAAGACACAAACATAGATAAACATGAAGCTCAAAAACCAAAAACAGAAAATAAATAGACAAGGAGATTAAGGAATGAGTCCACCTTAGTGTGGGTGGCGTCTTCCTCTTGAAGAAACCAATGGAACGCCTAAGCTCCTCTATGTCTCTTCCTTGCCTTTGTTGCTCATCCCTCATAGCTATTTGATCTTCTCTAATCTCATGGAGAATGATGGAGTGCTCTTAGTGCTCCACCCTTAGTTGGTCCATGTTGTAACTCAAGCCTGCCAATGAGGTGTTGAGTTGTTCTCAATAGTTGTATGAAGGAAATTGCATCCCTTGAGGCATCTCAGGGATTTCTTAATGAGGATCATCCTCATGCTCTTGTTGAGGTCCATGAATGAGCTGTCTTGTTTGCTCCATCCTTTTCTTAGTAATGGGCTTGTCCTCTTCAATGAGGATGTCTCCTTCTATGTCAATCCCAGCCAAATTGCATAGGTGACAAATGAGATGAGAAAAGGCTAACCTTGCCAAGGTGGATGACTTGTCAGCCACCTTGTAGAGTTCTAGAGGTATGATCTCATGAACTTTCACTTCCTCCCCAATCATGATACTATGGATCATGATGGCCCGATCCACCGTTACTTCAGATTGGTTGCTATTAGGAATGATGGAGCGTTGGATGAACTCCAACCATCCTCTAGCCACAGGCTTAAGGTCCGGTCTTCTTAATTGAACCGGATTGCCTCTTGAGTCTCCTTTCCATTGAGCTCCTTCCACACATATGTCCATGAGGACTTGGTCCAATCTTTGATCAAAGTTGACCCTTCTAGTGTAGGGGCATGCATTTTCTTCCATCATTCTCAAGTGGAACGCCAACCTTACATTTTTCGGACTGAAATCTAAGTATTTCTCCCGAACCATTGTAAGCCAATTCTTTGGATTTAGGTTCATACTTTGATCATGGTTCCTGTGATCCATGCATTAGCATAGAACTCTTGAACCATTAAGATTCTGACTTGTTGAATGGGGTTGGTGAGAACTTCTCAACCTCTTCTTCGGATTTCATGTCGGATCTCCAGATACTCATTCCTTTTAAGCATGAAAGGGACCTCAGGGATCACCTTCTTCTTGTCCACAACTTTATAGAAGTGGTCTTGATGGACCTTTGAGATGAATCTCTCCATCTCCCATGACTCAGAGGTGGAAGCTTTTGTCTTCCCTTTCCTCTTTCTAGAGGTTTCTCCGGCCTTAGGTGCCATAAATGGTTATGGAAAAACAAAAAGCAATGTTTTTACCACACCAAACTTAAAAGGTTTACTCGTCCTCGAGCAAAAGAAGAAAGAAAGAAGGGGAAGAAGAAGAGAATGGAGGAGATAGAGGGTGATAGGAGGTTCGGCCAAGAGGGGGGAAAAGTGTTTGTGTTGTGTGAATATGAATGAGTAGTGAGGGGTTTATATAGGGGTGAGGGGAGGGTTGGGTTTCGGTCATTACGGTTGGGTTTCGAAGGGAAAAGTGTTAGAATTTTTAAAGTGAGGTGGGTGGGGTTTTTGGAGAAGAGGTATGAAGGTGATTGGTGAAGAGAATATAGGGAAGATGATATGATTTGATTGGTGAGTAAGAGAGATAGAGAGAGAGAGGTAGGATAGGTGGGGATCCTGTGGGGTCCATAGATCCTGAGGGGTCAAGAATTTCATCCCTGCTCCTTTTAGGCGTGCAAAACGTCCTTACTGTGCAATCCTGGCATTTAACGCCAGATTGCTGCTTGTTTCTGGCATTAAATGCCAGCTTTTATTCCTTTTCTGGCGTTAAACGCCAGGCTGCAACCTGTTTCTGGCGTTTAACGTCAGATTGTAGCCTGTTTCTGGAGTTTAACGCCAGTCTGGTGCTTGTTTCTGGCATTTAATGCCCAGAATGGTGCCAGACTGGGCGTTAAACACCCATTCTGCTACCCTAAATGCCAGTAAGTTGCTCCTCTAGGGTGTGCTATTTTTAATGCAATTTTTTATTTTTTCTTTGATTTTTGTAGTTGTTTTTGTGACTCCACATGATCATCAACCTAAAAAAAATGAAATAACATAGATAAATCAAATTGGGTTGCCTCCCAATAAGCGTTTCTTTAATGTCAATAGCTTGACAGTGAGCTCTCATGGAGCTTCTGATGAGCGGATAATTTATACTCTTTTTGGTATTATTTTTAGGTAATTTTTAGTAGGATCTAGCTACTTTTAGGGATGTTTTCATTGGCTTTTATGCTAAATTCACATTTCTCGACTTTACTATGATTTTGTGTGTTTTTCTATAATTTTAGGTATTTTCTGGCTGAAATTGAGGGACCTAAGCAAAACTCTGATAAAAGGCTGACAAAGGACTGCTGATGCTGTTGGATTCTGACCTCCCTGCATTCGAAATAGATTTTCTGGAGCTACAGAACTCCAAATGGCGCGCTCTTAATGGCGTTGGAAATTAGACATCTAGAGCTTTCCATTAATATATAATAGTTTATACTTTATTCGAGATTAGATGACGCAAACTGGCGTTCAACGCCAGTTTCATGCTGCATTATTGAGTCAAACGCCAGAAATACGTCACAAACCAGAGTTAAACGCCAAAAACACGTTACAACTTGGTGTTTAACTCCAAAAGAAGCCTCTGCACGTGTAAAGCTCAAGCTCAGTCCAAGCACACACCAAGTGGGCCCCAGAAGTGGATTTATGCATCAATTACTTATTTCTGTAAACCCTAGTAGCTAGTATAGTATAAATAGGACATTTTACTATTGTATTAGTAGCTGGATTGTATTTTGATCCTTTGATCACGTTTTGGAGGCTGGCCTCTCGGCCAAGCCTGGACCTTCATCACTTATGTTTTTTCAACGGTGGAGTTTCTACACACCATAGGTTAAGGGTGTGGAGCTCTGCTGTACCTCGAGTTTTAATGCAATTACTACTATTTTCTATTCAATTCAGCTTATTTTTGTTCTAAGATATTCGTTGCACTTCAACATGATGAATATGATAATCCGTGACACTCATCATCATTCTTACCTATGAACGCATGACTGACAACCACTTCCGTTCTACCTGAGAAAGAGCGAGTATCTCTTGGATTTCTTAATCAGAATCTTTGTGGTATAAGCTAGAACCCTTTGGCGGCCACTCTTGAGGATCCGGAAAATCTAAACCTTGTCTGTGGTATTCTGAGTAGGATCCAAGGATTGAATGGCTGTGACGAGCATCAAACTTGCGATTGTTGGGCGTGATGACAAACGCAAAAGAATCAACGGATTCTATTCCAACATGATCGAGAACCAACAGATGATTAGTCGTGCTATAACCAGAGCATTTGGACCATTTTCACTGAGAGGATGGGATGTAGCCATTGACAACGGTGATGCCCTACATACAGCTTGCCATGGAAAGGAGTAAGAAGTATTGAAGGAAGGTAGTAGGAAAGCAGAGATCCAACAGGGACAAAGCATCTTCCTACACTTATCTAAAATTCTCACCAATGATTTACATAAGTATTTCTATCTTTATTTTCTGTTTATTTATTATTATTATTATTATTCAAAAATCCCATAACCATTTATTATCCGCCTAACTGAGATTTACAAGATGACCATAGCTTGCTTCATACCAACAATCTCCGTGGGATCGACCCTTGCTCACGTAAGGTTTATTACTTGGACGACCCAGTGCACTTGCTAGTTAGTTGTGCGGAGTTGTGAAGAAAGTGCTGAGTTAGTAGATGCACATACCATGTTGAATGCCATTGTTAGAGATCACAATTTTGTGCACCAAGTTTTTGGCGCCGTTGCCGGGGATTGTTCGAGTTTGGACAACTGACGGTTCATCTTGTTGCTCAGATTAGGTAATTTTCTTTTTGTTTTATTTTCAAAAATCTTTTTCCAAAAATCTTTCAAAAAAATTTTTTCCCTTTGTTTTCGAAAATTATTCTAAATTTTTAAGAATGAATTCTAGAGTTTCATGGTAACACGTTGAAGCCTGGCTGGCTGTAAAGCCATATCCAAATTCTTTTGGATTGAGGCTTCCACTTGTCAACATAAAAGGCATGTATATGGAGTTGGATGAAGTATAACTGTTGCATGCCTGATTTATATCCTAAAGCTGGCTGGCTATTAAGCCATGTCCAACTCCTAGATCGGAGCTTTAGGCTAACATTGAAAGATTCCTAGAATTCCTATTAAAAAATTTTGAATTTCTTATTTTCTTTTTCCTATAAAATTTTGAAAAAAATCCAAAAAAAATTAGAAAATCATAAAATCAAAAAAATTTTGTGTTTCTTGTTTGAGTCTTGAGTCAATTTTTAAGTTTAGTGTCAATTGCATGTTTTAAAAATTTTTTCTATTTTTTCGAAAATTAATGCATGTGTTCTTCATGATCTTCAAGTTGTTCTTGGTAAGTCTTCTTGTTTGATCTTTATGTTTTCTTGTTTTGTGTCTTTTGTTGTTTTTCATATGCATTTTTGCATTCATAGTGTCTAGGCATTAAAAATTTCTAAGTTTGGTGTCTTGCATATTTTCTTTTCTTGAAAATTTTTCAAAAATAAATCTTTATGTTCATCTTGATCTTCAAAGTGTTCTTGGTGTTCATCTTGACATTCATAGTGTTCTTGCATGCATCATTGGTTTTGATCCAAAAATTTTCATGTTTTGGGTCATTTTTATGTTTTTCTCTCTCATCATTAAAAATTCAAAAATCAAAAAATATCTTTTCCTTATTTTTCTCAAAATTTCGAAAATTTGAGTTGACTTAGTCAAAATTTTTTAAAAACTTAGCTATTTCTTATAAGTCAAGTCAAATTTTCAATTTTAAAAATCTTATCTTTTTAAAACTTTTTCAAAAATCAAATCTTTTTCATTTTTCTTACTATTTTTCAAAAATTTTTAATTTGAATTTTAAAATCTTTTTCTTATCTTTAATTCATGATTTTCAAATGCTTTACTAACAATTAATGTGATTGATTCAAAAATTTGAAGTTTGTTACTTTCTTGTTAAGAAAGGTTCAATCTTTAAATTCTAGAATCATATCTTTTAGTTTCTTGTTAGTCAAGTAATAAATTTTAATTTTAAAAATCAAATCTTTTTCAAAATATCTTTTCAATCATATCTTTTTAAAATATATCTTTTTCAAAAATCAATTTCAAAATCTTTTCTAACTTCTTATCTTTTCAAATTGATTTTCAAATCTTTTTCAACTAACTAATTGACTTTTTATTTATTTCTTATCTTTTTCAAAACAACCTAACTACTTTTCTCTTTCCAATTTTCGAAAATCACTTCCCTCTTTTTCAAAAATTTTCTTAATTAACTAATTGTTTCAAATTTTAATTTTAATTGTTTTTCTTCTCTTAATTTTTCAAAAATCACTAACCCTTTTTCAAAATTTATTTTCGAACTTCTCCCTCTCTCATCTTCTTCTATTTATTTATTTATTCACTAACACTTCTCTTCATCTCAAGAATTCGAACCTATCTTCCCCCTTGTGTTTGGATTCTTACCTTTTTCTTCTTCTATTACTTTTTTCTTCTACTAACATAAAGGAATCTCTATACTGTGACATAGAAGATTCCTCTTCTTTTTTTGTTCTTTTCTCTTTCATATGAGCAGGAACAAGGAAAAAGGCATTCTTGTTGAAGCTGATCCTGAACTTGAAAGGACTCTGAAGAGGAAACTGAGAAAAGCTAAACTACAACAATCCAGAGACAACCTTACAGAAATTTTCGAAAAAGAAGAGGAGATGGCAGCTGAAAATAATAATGCAAGGAGGATTCTTGGTGATTATACTACACCTACTTCCAAGTTTGATGGAAGAAGCATCTCAATCCATACCATTGGAGCAAACAATTTTGAGCTAAAACCTCAACTAGTGGCTCTAATGCAACATAACTGCAAGTTCTATGGACTTCCATCAGAAGATCCCTACCAGTTTTTAACTGAGTTCTTGCAGATCTGTGAGACTGTTAAGACTAATGGAGTAGATGCTGAAGTCTACAGGTTCATGCTTTTCCCTTTTGCTATAAGAGACAGAGCTAGAACATGGTTGGACTCACAGCCTAAAGATAGCCTGGACTCATGGGACAAGCTGGTTGCGGCCTTCTTGGCTAAGTTCTTTCCTCCTCAAAAGTTGAGCAAGCTTAGAGTGGATGTTCAAACCTTCAAACAAAAAGATGGTGAATCCCTCTATGAAGCTTGGGAAAGATACAAGCAGATGACCAAAAGGTGTCCTTCTGACATGCTTTTAGAGTGGACCATTTTGGATATATTCTACTATGGTCTATCTGAGTTTTCTAAGATGTCACTGGACCATTCTATAGGCGGATCCATTAACCTAAAGAAAACGCCTGCAGAAGCTCAAGAGCTTATTGACATGGTTGCAAATAACCAGTTCGTGTACACTTCTGAGAGGAATTCCATGAATAATGGGACGCCTCAGAGGAAGGGAATTCTTGAAATTAATACTCTGAATGCCATATTGGCTCAGAATAAAATGTTGACTCAGCAAGTCAACATGATTTCTCAAAGTCTGAATGGATGGCAAAATGCATCCAACAGTACTAAAGAGGCATCTTTTAAAGAAGAAGCTTATGATCCTGAGAACTCTGCAATGGCAGAGGTAAATTACATGGGTGAACCTTATGGAAACACCTATAATTCATCATAGAGAAATCATCCAAATTTCTCATGGAAGGATCAACAAAAGCCTCAACAAGGCTTTAATAATGGTGGAAGAAATAGGCTCAGCAATAGCAAGCCTTTTCCATCATCTTCTCAGCAACAGACAGAGAACTCTGAGCAGAGCACCTCTAACTTAGCAAACATAGTCTCTGATCTGTCTAAGGCCACTTTAAGTTTCATGAGTGAAACAAGGTCCTCTATCAAAAATTTAAAGGCACAAGTGGGCCAGCTGAGTAAGAAAGTCACTGAAACTCCTCCTAGTACTCTCCCAAGAAATACTGAAGAGAATCCAAAAAAAGAGTGCAAGGCTATTGACATAATCAACATGGCTGAACCTAGAGAGGAAGGAGAAGACGTGAATCCCAATGAGGAAGACCTCATGGGACGTCTCTCAAGCAAGAAAAAGTTTCCTATAGAGGACCCAAAGGAATCTGAAGGTCATATAGAGACCATAAAGATCCCATTAAACCTCCTTCTGCCATTCATGAGCTCTGAAAACTATTCTTCCTCTGAAGAGGATGAAGATGTAACTGGAGAGCAAGTTGCTCAATATCTAGGAGCTATCATGAAGCTGAATGCCAAGTTGTTTGGTAATGAGACTTGGGAAGTGAACCTCCCTTGCTCATTAGTGAACTAAATACATGGGTTCAGCAAACTTTACCTCAAAAGAAATAAGATCCTGGTAAATTCTTAACACCCTGTACCATAGGCACCATGACCTTTGAGAAGGCTCTGTGTGACCTAGGGTCAGGCATAAATCTTATGCCACTCTCTATAATGGAGAAGCTAGGGATTATTGAGGTACAGCCTGCCACATTCTCATTACAAATGACAGACAAGTCAGTAAGACAAGCTTATGGATTGGTAGAGGACGTGTAGTAAAGGTTGAAGGCCTTTACATTCCTACTGATTTCATAATCTTAGACACTAGGAAGGAGAAGGATGAATGCATCATCCTTGGAAGACCCTTCCTAGCCACAGCAGGAGCTGTGATAGATGTTAACAGAGGAGAATTAGTCCTTCAATTGAATGGGGACTACCTTGTGTTTAAGACCCAAGGGAGTTCGTCTATATACATGGAGAGGAAGCATGAAAAGCTTCTCTCAAGATAGAGTCAAACAAATCCCCCATAATCAAACTCTAAGTTTGGTGTTGGGAGGCCACAGCCAAACTCTAAGTTTGGTATTGAACCCCCACATCCAAACTCTAAGTTTGGTGTTGGGAGTCTACAACATTGATCTGATCACCTGTGAGGCTCCATGAGAGCCCACTGTCAAGCTATTGACATTAAAGAAGTACTTATTGGGAGGCAACCCAATTTTTTATTTATCTAATTTTATTTTTTATTATTCTTTTATGTTTTATTAGGTTCATGATCATGTGGAGTCACAAAACAATTACTAAAATTAAAAATAGAATCAAAAATAGCAGAAGAAACAGCACACCCTGAAGGAAAGGCTTACTGGCGTTTAAACGCCAGTAAGGAGCATCTGGCTGGCGTTCAATGCCAGAACAGAGCATGGATCTGGCACTGAATGCCAGAAACATGCAGCAATCTGGCATTTAAATGCCAGGATTGCACACTGAGGAAAGCTGGTGTTCAACGCCAGAAACATGCTGCAGATGGGCGTTGAACGCCTAGAACAAGCATAAAGCTGGCGTTTAACGCCAGAAACAAGCATCAATCTGGCGTTAAATGCTAGGATTGCATAGAGATGGCATTTTACACGCCTAATTGGTGTAGGGATGATAAATCCTTGACACCTCAGGATCTGTGGACCCCACAGGATCACCCAGGATCTGTGGACTCCATAGAATCCCCACCTACCTCAACTCACCCTCTCTCCTCCTCACATAATCCAATAAACACTCTTCCCCAAAACCCTTCAACAATCACCTCAATCTCTCTTCCCCATCACCTCTTCACCACTCACATCCATCCATTCTTTCCTATAAACCCCACCTACTTTCAAATTCAAATTCCCTTTCCCACCCAAACCCACCCAATATGGCCGAACCTTAACCCCTCTCCCTCCACTATATAAACCCCTCCATTCTTCTTCATTTTCACACAACACAACCCTCTCTTCTCCCCCTTGGCCGAAACACAACCCTCTCTCCTTCTCCTCCATATCTTCTTCTTCTTCATCTATTCTTTCTTTTTTTGCTTGAGGGCGAGCAATATTCTAAGTTTGGTGTGGTAAAAGCATAGCTTTTTTTATTTTTCCATAACCATTGATGGCACCTAAGGCTGGAGAAACCTCTAGAAAAGAGAAAAGGAAGACAAAAGCTTCCACCTCTGAGTCATGGGAGATGGAGAGATTCATCTCAAAAGCCCATCAAGACCACTTCTACGAAGTTGTGGCCAAGAAGAAGGTGATCCCTGAGGTCCCTTTCAAACTCAAGAAAAATGAGTATCCGGAGATCTGACATGAGATCCAAAGAAGAGGTTGGGAAGTTCTGACCAACCCCATTCAACAAGTCGGAATCTTAATGGTTCAAGAGTTCTATGCCAATGCATGGATCACTAGAAACCATGATCAAAGTATGAACCCGAACCCAAAGAATTATCTTACAAATGGTTCGGGGGAAATACTTAGATTTCAATCCGGAAAATGTAAGGTTGGCGTTCAACTTGCCCATGATGCAAGGAGATGTATGCCTCTACACTAGAAGGGTCAACTTTGATCAAAGGTTGGACCAAGTCCTTATGGACATATGTGTGGAAGGAGCTCAATGGAAAAGAAACTCCAAAGGCAAGCCGGTTCAATTAAGAAGACTGGACCTCAAGCCTGTAGCTAGAGGATGGTTGGAGTTCATCCAACGCTCCATCATCCCCACTAGCAACCGATCCGAAGTTACTATGGATCGAGCCATCAAGATCCATAGCATCATGATTGGAGAAGAAGTAGAAGTTCATGAAGTCATCTCTCTAGAACTCTACAAAGTAGCCGAAACGTCCTCCACCATGGCAAGGCTAGCTTTTCCTCATCTTATTTGCCATCTATGCTACTCAGCTGGAGTTATCATAGAAGGAGATATCCTTATTGAAGAGGACAAGCCCATCACCAAGAAAAGGATGGAGAAAACAAGAGAGGCCATTCATGGATCTCAAGAGATGCATGAGGAAGCTCATCATCAAGGAATCCCTGAGATGTCTCAAGGGATGCACTTTCCTCCCAACAACTATAGGGAACAACTCAACACTTCTCTAGAAGACTTGAGTTATAACATGGACCAACTAAGGGTGAAACACCAAGAGCACTCCATCATTCTCCATGAGATTAGAGAAGATCAAAGAGCAATGAGGGAGGAGCAACAAAGGCAAGGAAGAGACATAGAAGAGCTCAAGGACATCATTGGTCCTTCAAGAAGAAGGCACCAGCATCACTAAGGTGGACTCATTCCTTGTTCTTATTTCTCTATTTTTCGGTTTCTAAGCTTCATGTTTATCCATGTTTGTGTCTTTACTACATGATCATTAGTGTTTAGTAACTATGTCTTAAGGCTATGAATAATTCCATGAATCCTTCACCTCTCTTAAATGAAAAATGTTTCTAATACAAAAGAACAAGAAGTACATGAGTTTCGAATTTATCCTTGAAATTAGTTTAATTATAATGATGTGGTGAGAATACTTTCTATTTTCTGAATGAATGCTTAAACAGTGCATATTTTTTATCTTGTTATTTATGAATGTTAAAATTGTTAGCTCTTGAAAGAATGATGAACAAGAGAAATTTTATTGATAATCTAAAAAATCATAAAATTGATTCTTGAAGCAAGAAAAAGCAGTGAAAAAGAAGAAGCTTGCGAAAAAAAGTGGCAAAAAATATAGAAAGAAAAGAAAAAGCAAGCAGAAAAAGCCAATAGCCCTTAAAACCAAAAGGCAAGGGTAAAAAGGATCCAAGGTTTTGAGCATCAATGGATAGGAGGGCCCAAGGAAGTAAATCCAGGCCTAAGCGGCTAAATCAAGCTGTCCCTAACCATGTGCTTGTGGCATGCAGGTCCAAGTGAAAAGCTTGAGACTGAGTGGTTAAAGTCGTGATCCAAAGAAAAAAGAGTGTGCTTAAAAGCTCTGGACACCTCTAACTAGGGACTTTAGCAAAGTTGAGTCACAATCTGAAAAGGTTCACCCAGTCATGTGTCTGTGGCATTTATGTATCTGGTGGTAATACTGGAAAACAAAGTGCTTAGGGCCACGGCCAAGACTCATAAAAGTAGCTGTGTTCAAGAATCAACATACTTAACTAAGAGAATCAATAACACTGTCTGAAACTCTGAGTTCCTATAGATGCCAATCATTCTAAACTTTAAAGGATAAAGTGAGATGCCAAAACTGTTCAGAAGCAAAAAGCTACAAGTCCTGCTCATCTAATTAGAACTAATACTCATTGATATTTTGGGATTTATAGTACGTTCTCTTCTTTCTATCCTATTTGATTTTCAGTTGCTTGGGGACAAGCAACAATTTAAGTTTGGTGTTGTGATGAGCGGAAAATTTATACGCTTTTTGGCATTGTTTTTAGGTAATTTTTAGTAGGATCTAGCTACTTTTAGGGATGTTTTCATTGGTTTTTATGATAAATTCACATTTTTGGACTTTACTATGAGTTTGTGTGTTTTTCTGTGATTTCAGATATTTTCTAGCTGAAATTGAGGGACCTGAGCAAAACTCTGATAAAAGGCTGACAAAAGACTGCTGATGCTGTTGGATTCTGACCTCCCTGCACTCAAAATGGATTTTCTGGAGCTACAGAATTCCAAATGGCGCGCTCTCAATGGTGTTGGAAAGTCGACATCCAGACCTTTTCAGCAATATATAACAGTCCATACTTTATTCGAGATTAGATAACGCAAACTTGCGTTCAACGCCAGTTCCATGCTGCATTCTGGAGTCAAACGCCAGAAATACGTCACAAACCAGACTTAAACGCCAAAAACACGTTACAACTTGGCGTTTAACTCCAAAAGAAGCCTATGCACGTGTAAAGCTCAAGCTCAGCCCAAGCACACACCAAGTGGGCTCCGGAAGTGGATTTATGCATCAATTACTTATTTCTGTAAACCCTAGTAGCTAGTCTAGTATAAATAGGACAATTTACTATTGTATTATTATCGCTGGATTGTATTTTGATCCTTTGATCACATTTTGGAGGCTGGCCTCTCGGCCATGCCTGGACCTTCATCACTTATGTATTTTCAATGGTGGAGTTTCTACACACCATAGATTAAGGGTATGGAGCTCTGTTGTACCTCGAGTTTTAATGCAATTACTACTATTTTCTATTCAATTTAGCTTATTCTTTTTCTAAGATATTCGTTGCACTTCAACATGATGAATATGATGATCCGTGACACTCATCATCATTCTTACCTATGAATGCATGACTGACAACCACTTCCGTTCTACCTTAGAAAGAGCGAGTATCTCTTGGATTTCTTAATCAGAATCTTTGTGGTATAAGCTAGAACCCTTTGGCGGCCACTCTTGAGGATCCGAAAAGTCTAAACCTTGTTTGTGGTATTCCGAGTAGGATCCAAGGATTAAATGTCTGTGACGAGCTTCAAACTCACGATTGTTGGGTGTGATGACAAACGCAAAAGAATCAATGGATTCTATTCTGACATGATCGAAAACCGACAGATGATTAGCTGTGCTGTGACCAGAGCATTTAGACCATTTTCACTGAAAGGATGGGATGTAGCCATTGACAACGGTGATGCCCTACATACAGCTTGCCATGGAAAGGAGTAAGAAGGATTGAAAGAAGGTAGTAGGAAAGCAGAGATCCAACATGGACAAAGCATCTTCCTACACTTATCTGAAATTCTCACCAATGATTTACATAAGTATTTCTATCTTTATTTTATGTTTATTTATTATTATTATTCGAAAATCCCATAACCATTTATTATCCGCCTAACTGAGATTTACAAGATGACCATAGCTTGCTTCATACCAACAATCTCCGTGGGATCGACCCTTACTCACGTAAGGTTTATTACTTGGACGACCCAGTGCACTTGCTGGTTAGTTGTGCGAAGTTGTGAAGAAAGTGCTGAGTTAGTGGATGTGCATACCAAGTTGAATGCCATTGTTAGAGATCACAATTTTGTGCACCCGCTTCACAGATGTTTAGAGCATTGTTGGGACCTCCGAACACCAAACTTAGAGTTTGAATGTGGGGGTTCAACACCAAACTTAGAGTTTGGTTGTGGCCTCCCAACACCAAACTTAGAGTTTGATTGTGGGGCTTTGTTTGACTCTGCATTAAGAGAAACTTTCCTTGCTTCCTCTCCATGGTTACAGAGGGAGATCCTTGAGTTTTAAACACAAGGTAGTCCTCGTGCAATTAAAGGATCAACTCTCCTCTGTCCACTTCAATCACAGCTTTTGCTGTGGCTAGGAAGGGTCTTCCAAGGATGATGGATTCATCCTCATCCTTCCCAATGTCTAGAATTATGAAATTAGTAGGGGTGTAAAGGCCTTCGACCTTTACTAGTACATCCTCTACCTGTCCATAAGCCTTTTTCATGGATTTGTCTGCCATCTCTAATGAGAATTTGGCAGCCTGTACCTCAAAGATTCCCAGTTTTTCCATTACAGAGAGTGGCATTAAGTTTATGCCTGACCCCAGGTCACACAGATCCTTCTCAAAGGTCATGGTGCCTATGGTACAGAGAATTAAGAATTTATCAGGATCCTGTTTCTTTTGAGGTAATGTCTGCCTAACCAAGTTATTCAGTTCATTGGTGAGCAAGGGGGGTTCATCCACCCAAGTCTCATTACCAAATAACTTGGCATTCAGCTTCATGATTGCTCCAAGGTACTTAGCAACTTGCTCTTCAGTAATATCTTCATCCTCTTTAGAGGAGGAATACTCATTAGAGCTCATGAATGGCAGAAGTAGGTTCAATGGAATCTCTATGGTCTCTAGATGAGTCTCAGATAACGTTGGTTCCTCAAATGGGAACTCCTTTTCATCCAGAGGATATCCCATGAGGTCTTTCTCACTGGGATTCACGTCCTCTTTCTCCTCTCTAGGTTTGGCCACACCAAGTAAGGTTATGGCCTTGCACTCTCTTTTTGGATTCTCTTCTGTATTGCTTGGGAGAGTACTAGGAGGAGTTTCAGTGACTCTTTTACTCAGCTGGCCCACTTGTGCCTCCAAATTTCTAATGGAGGACCTTATTTCATTCATGAAACTTAAAGTGGCCTTAGATAGATCAGAGACTATGTTTGCTAAGCTATAGGGGCTCTGCTCAGAATTTTTTGTCTGTTACTGAGAGGATGATGGAAAAGGCTTGCTATTGCTAAACCTGTTTCTTCCACCATTATTAAAGCCTTGTTGGGGATTTTGTTGATCCTTCCATGAGAAATTTGGATGATTTCTCCATGAGGGATTATAGGTGTTTCCATAGGCTTCACCCATGTAATTCACCTCTGCCATTGCAGGGTTCTCAGGATCATAAGCTTCTTCCTCAGAAGATGCCTCTTTAGTACTATTGGATGCATTTTTCAATCCATTCAAACTCTGAGAAATCAAATTGACTTGTTGAGTCAACATTTTATTCTGAGCCAATATGGCATTCAGAACATCAATTTCAAGAACTCTCTTCCTCTGAGGCGTCACATTACTCACAAGATTCCTTTCAGAAGTGTACTTGAACTGGTTATTTGCAACCATGTCAATGAGTTCCTGAGCTTCTGCAGGCGTTTTCTTCAGGTGAATAGATCCACCTACAGAATGGTCCAATGACATCTTAGACATTTCAGACAGACCGTCATAGAATATATCCAGGATAGTCCATTCTGAAAGCATGTCAGAAGGACACTTTTTGGTCAGTTGCTTGTATCTCTCCCAAGCTTCATAGAGGGATTCACCTTCTTTCTGTCTGAAGGTTTGAACATCCACTCTAAGCTTGCTAAGCTTTTGAGGAGGAAAGAACTTGGCTAAGAAAGCTGTGACCAGCTTATTCCAAGAGTTCAGGCTATCTCTAGGTTGAGAGTCCAACCATGTTCTAGCTCTATCTCTTATAGCAAAAGGGAAAAGTATAAACTTATAGACCTCAGGATCAACTCTATTGGTCTTAATAGTATCACAGATCTGCAAGAATTCAGTTAAGAACTGAAAAGGATCTTCTGATGGAAGTCCATGAAACTTGCAATTCTGTTGCATCAGAGAAACTAATTGAGGCTTTAGCTCAAAATTGTTTGCTCCAATGGCAGGGATTGAGATGCTTCTTCCATGGAGGTTGGAATTTGGTGCAGTAAAGTCACCAAGCATCTTCCTTGCATTGTTGTTGGGTTCGGCCATGTCCTCTTTTTCGAGATTCTCTGTAAGATTTTCTCTAGATTATTGTGCTTTAGCTTCTTCTTCAGAGTCCTTTCATGTTCAAGATCTGCTTCAACAAGAATGTCCTTGTCCTTGCTCCTGCTCATATGAAAAAGAAGAGGACAGAAAAGGAAGAGGAATTCTCTATGTCACAGTATAGAGATTCCTTTATGTGAGTAAAAGAGAAGAAGAATAGAAGAGGAAAAAAATTTGAACACAAAGAGAGAAGAGAGGAGGGTTTGAATTATGAGTAGAAGAGAAGTGTTAGTAAATAAATAAATAAATAGAAGGAGATGAGAGAGAGGAGTTTCCAAAAATTAATTTTAAGAAAAGGAAATTATTTTTGTTTTTATTTTATTTTTAAGTTAGAATTCGAAAACTAAGAGAAGAAATAAAATAAAAATTAAAATTTGAAACAATTAGTTAATTAAAAGAATTTTGAAAAAGATGGAGGTGATTTTTGAAAATTAGAGAGAGAAAAGTAGTTAGGTGGTTTTGAAAAAGATAAGAAATATTAAAACAAACAAAAAGTCAATTAGTTAGTTGAAAAAGATTTGAAAATCAATTTTGAAAAGATAAGAAGTTAGAAAAGATTTTGAAATTGATTTTAAAAAAGATATGATGTGAAAAAGATATGTTTGAAAAGATATGATTGAAAAGATATGATTGAAATTTATTTTGAAAAAGATTTGAAAAAAAATAAAAAGATTTGATTTTTGAAATTAAAATTGATTACTTGACTAACAAGAAACTAAAAGATATGATTCTAGAATTTAAAGATTGAACATTTCTTAACAAGAAAGTAACAAACGTGAAATTTTTGAATCAATCACATTAGTTGTTAGTAAAGTTTTTGAAATTTTGAAATGAAATTAAGAAAAAGATTTTGAAAGACAATTTTTAAAATTTTCGAAAATAATAACAAAAAATGAAAAAGAATTGATTTTTGAAAAAGTTTTGAAAAGATAAGATTTTTAAAATTGAAATCTTGACTTGAATAACAAGAAACAACTTATTTTAAAAATTTTTGACTAAGTCAACCCAAAGATTCGAAAATTATTAATAAAATAAGGAAAAAATATTTTTTATTTTTTTGAAATTAATGAGAAAAGAGAAAAACCACAAAATGACTCAAGACATGAAAATTTTGGATTAAAATAAATGATGCATGCAAGAATACTATGAATGTCAAGATGAACACCAAGAACACTTTGAAGATCATGATGAATACCAAGAACTTATTTTTGGAAAATTTTTAAGAAAAGAAAAACATGCAAGACACCAAACTTAGAAATTTTTCATGTTTAGACACTAACAAACTAAAAATGCATATGAAAAAAAAGGTAAGACACAAAATAAGAAAATATGAAGATCAAACAAGAAGACTTACCAAGAACCACTTGAAGATCATGAAAAACACCATGCATGAGTTTTCAAAAATTTTTTAGAAAAATAAAAATAAAAATATGCAATTGACACCAAACTTAAAAATTGACTCTAGACTCAAACAAGAAACACAAAATATTTTTGGTTTTTATGATTTTATAAATTTTTTGGTTTTTTTCGAAAATTATTTTGGGAGGAACGAAAAAAAAAAGAAAAGTTTTTTTGAAAGATTTTTGAAAACTTTTTGAAAAGAAAATAAAGGCTGAAACAAGGAAAAAATTACCTAATCTGAGCAACAAGATGAATCGTCAGTTGTCCAAACTCGAACAATCCCCGGCAACGGTGCCAAAAACTTGGTATACGAAATTGTGATCTCAATGGCGCCAACAACTTGGTACGCACAATTGTAATATCACTCTTTTTCACAACTTCGCACAACTAACCAGCAAGTGCACTGGGTCGTCCAAGTAATAAACCTTACGTGAGTAAGGGTCGATCCCATGGAGATTGTCGGCTTGAAGCAAGCTATGGTCATCTTGTAAATCTCAGTCAGGCAGATTAAAATGGTTATGGAGTTTTAATAATTAAAATATAAATAAAACATAAAATAAAGATAGAGATACTTATGTAATTTATTGGTGGCAATTTCATATAAGCGTATGGAGATGCGTTGTTCCTTCTGAATCTCTGCTTTCCTACTGCCTTCATCCAATCCTTCATACTCCTTTCCATGGCAAACTGTATGTTGGATGTCACCGTTGTCCATGGCTACTTCCCGTCCTCTCAGTGAAAATGGTCCTCTACGGTTTCTGTACGGCTAGTCAACTGTCCGATTGCTCGTTTCGGATGAAAAATACCATGCACAGATATCGTATGGCTAATCAGCTGTTGGTTCTCGATCGTCTAGGAATAGAATTTACTATCCTTTTGCGTCTGTCACCATGCCCTATAGTCGCGAGTTTGAAACTCGTCATAGTCATCCCATCACAGATCCTACTCGAAATACCACAGACAAGGTTTAGACTTTCTGGATCTCAAGAATGCTGCCAATGGATTCTAGCCTATACCACGGAGGTTCCAATCTCAGATTCAGATGCCCCATTGTCAGAGGGGAGTCGATGTGAATCGTTGATTAGAAACCCAAGAGATATGCATTCAAGCTTGTCTTCATGTAGAACGGAAGTGGTTGTCAATCACACGTTCATAAGTGAGAATGGTGATGAGCGTCACATAATCATCACATTCATCATGTTCTTGTGTACGAATGAATATCTTAGAATAAGAATAAGCATGAACTGAATAGAAAACAGTAGTACTTTGCATTAATACTCGAGGAACAGCAGAGCTCCACACCTTAATCTATGGTGTGTAGAAACTCCACCGTTGAAAATACATAAGTGATAATGGTTCAGGCATGATCGAATGGCCAGACTCCACAAAAGTCTAAGATAGCATAAAACTGATCAAAGATCTCAGCATCCAAGATGTCTAATACAATAGTAAAAAGTTCTATTTATACTAAACTAGTTACTAGGGTTACAGAAATGAGTAAATGATGCAGAAATCCACTTTTAGGCCCACTTGGTGTGTGCTCGGGCTGAGCATTGAAGCTTTCACGTGTAGAGGTCTTCCTTGGAGTTAAACTCTAGTTTGTAACTTGTTTCTGGCATTTAACTCTGCTTTGCAACTTGTTTCTGGTGTTTAACGCCAAAATTGGGCAGAAAGCTGGTGTTAAATGCCAGTTTGCGTCATCTAAACTCAGGCAAAGTATGAACTATTATATATTTCTGGAAAGCCCTAGATGTCTAATTTCCAATGCATTTGAGAGCGCACTATTTGGATTCCTATAGCTCTAAAAAATTCATTTCGAGTGCAGGGAGGTCAGAATCCAACAGCATCAGCAGTCCTTTGTCAGCCTCTGAATCAGATTTTTGCTCAGGTCCCTCAATTTCAGCCAGAAAAATATCTGAAATTACAAAAAAATACACGAACTCATAGTAAAATCCAGAAATGTGAATTTTGCTTAAAAACTAATAAAAATATACTAAAAAGTAACTAAATCATACTAAAAACTATGTAAAAACAATGCTAAAAAGCGTATAAATTATCCGATCATCAATGATGCATGAAGGAAATTGATACTGTACTTGTGAAATTGATATTGGTGTTGAATAATTATTGTGTGTTTATAAGTTATGCTGAATTGATGAAATATTGGGTCGGAGGCCGTGAATTTAGGCCGGAGGCCAAAAAGAGGTATGAACGGTAAGTGAAGGTTGATAATTGATGATTTTGATGATGATGATTGATAATGAATTGTGAATGTTGATAATGTGATGAAAAGTGTGTTGTATGATGTTGGTTGTGATGGAGATAGAGTAATATAGATAGAGTATATGTAATTGAGTAATTGGGTGAGAAAATTGTTGAATGAGGTATAATTTGGTATGTCTTGATGTTGTTTGCGAGCCTGGAATGTTAGAAATGAGTTATGGTTTTTGGTAAAATAGAAGTTTATGAACTTTTGTGAAAATTAGATTTTTGGCCGAACTTCAGCGAGACATAACTTGGCTTCGAGATTCTCAAATTGTTTCAAACTTATTGCATATGAAAATTGGGTCCGTGAAGTTTACGCCTAGGGGGTGAAAACAGGCCAAGCCAGGTCAGGCTTCACTCTTAACAGGACAGGCTTATAATAGAGTATATTGGCCTAAGCTTGGCCTATTTGTCTGGTATAAACTTTTTAATGTGTACTGAGCTTGACCTGTTGCTAAATATAGCCTAGCCTGAAACCTGTCAATAGGCCTATTTTTTTAATAAATAATTAAATTTTAAGATATAATTAGAATTATTTTATTTAATTGACTTTTGATATTCCAACATAAAAAATTAAAGATATTAAGAAAATAAAAATACACATATATAATTAAAGAGATAATCAACTTAGTGGATAAAAGTATTTTAATATTATAGAAGACCCAAGTTCAAATCCTTCCAATTGTATTTTTATTAGTATAATAAAACTCTATATATATCTTTGCAGGCTCAGGTCGGCCTGACAGGCCCAACAAGCTATTTCAAAAGCCTAGGCCTGGTCTTTCAATGAACATAGACTTTTTTAATAGCCTGGACCTGGGCCTATTTTCTATCAGGCCAGGCCAGCCAGGCCGCTTGACCTTTTTCCACCCCAATTTATGCCATTTGAAGAATGGATGAAAAATATTTTAAAACGAGAAAGTTATGCGCGTCGAAAGTTTGGTATGTAAAACTAAAATTCTGCAGACTTAGCCATTTCTAATCAAACTGCAGTGTATGTGTACGCATACCCCTCATTCGCGAAGGGTCGTTTCTGTCCAGCGTACATGTGTACACAGATAAGGCTATGCGTACGTGAGATGTGCTAACTGCACTCCCACGCGTACGCGTGATCCCTGTTTTCAGCAAAGTGCATTTTATGATTTAAAACCAAAATTTGAACTTTTAAACTTCTATTTCCACTCTCTAAGACCCTAGAATTGAGTTGTAATGGTAATAAAGGAGGTTAAATTAGGAAGGGATGGTGACTTAGAGGTGAAGAGAGGTTTTGGAGTGGGGGATTTAAATAGAAAAGTGTAGGTAAAGCGATTAACTAAGTAATCAGGTGTTAACAATGTTGAATGAGAAGTGAATGATGATGATGATGATGATAAATGATGAACTTGAGATTTGAATTGAGTTATGAATTGATGAAATGTGAGTGTACGAGAGAGGGTATAAGGGTGGTAATGAGAAATAGTGAATGTGATTATGAGACATGATTGAGGAATGATCGATGATGAGAATGTGTATGTTTTCTCTCTGTTGTACGGTGTGTCAGACACTATATCCCATGAGTGTGACAGACACTATATTCCGAGAGTGTGGCATGGCGGACGCTATATCTCAAAAGTGTGGGAACACCTTACTCTGGGATGTGTGTCGGACATTATATCCCATGAGTGTGACAGGCACTATATCCCGAAAGTGTGGCATGGCGGGCGCTATATCCCGAGAGTGTGGAAGCACTTTGTACCAGGAAATACGACGGACATTATATCCCATGAGTATGACGGACACTATATCTCGAGCGTATGATGGGCAGTCTATCCCAAGAGTTTGGAGGTATGTCAGCAAGACAATATCTGGGTTAGCTACCGAGTGTGTCGGGTTCTGGCGATTTAACCGACGCGTGAGCTCACGGCCAGTAGGACAGGCATACATCATCTGCATATGTTTCAATTGTTTTGGTTTGCTTAATTACTTTGGTTTGCCTAATTGTATATGTTTCATGATTATTTGCTAATTGTCTTACTTGTCTTACTTATGCATTACTTGTGCATTACTTGTATGTATTGTTTGTGTTTGTGTGTGTTTGTATAAAGTTTGGTTCTTGGATTATTCGGTTGGGAAGGTAGTGAAAGTATAAAGGATATTGGGTTAGAATTAGAATCCCCTATGATAGTTGCCACGTTATGGATTAGTGAGAACTTAGGATGGATATGAGGAGATAAAAAGTTTAAGATGCTTAGTGAATTTATATTATTGTGCATTGTATTTATTTGGTACTTTTACCGTACTGGGAACTCATGGGTCAGGGGTTCTCATTCCGTATATATCTCTTGTTTTTCATATGCAGGTCCAGGTGCACAGTAGTGAGCTGTGGTTTATTTGAAAAAATGGCGAAGACCTTTGAAATTCTCTGATTTACATTTTCTTAGATTCTCTCCACTTTTATTTTGAAAACTTATGCTATGTATTTAATCCTTTGAAACTTGCCTATAGAGACTGTGTTGTATTTTGGGAGAGATGGGAATTTCTGTTGTCAAACTGGTTTTTATTCTGTAACTTTAACCGGCCTAAACTTCGCAGGTCGCGACTAGCAGCTATTTGCATATATTATACAATTATATTATGTCTTCATCTCATTCTGCTTTACTGTTTTATCCTTACCTTCACTTTCTGATCACGTCTTATTTATATGTTATCAATAATCATCAATATTCATCATTTAATTCATCATCAGTCATCACAATCAACCATCATTAACAACAACTATCATCAACAATCATCATAGCCACATATACCAACACATATAGCTACTTAACCCTTACCTCTTGTATTGCTTAAGCCATTGAATTTGTTCCTAACCCCCTCTTTAACTTTCTTGAAGTGTCTTTTCGGTTATGGTCTCCCTCTTTGACCCAAATTCAGCCAGCTTGAAAGGAGTTCTTGGAGGATGGTTGGTGTGAATTTCATTGCTAAATTTTAAAGAAGAAAATGTTGGTGAAGATGGTGAGGCAGCTGATAGTTTTTCTTGAACAAAAGGACTTGACAGAGGCTAGTACTTGCTAATTCTCCTTCCTCCAATGCTTTGGCCAGCTCATCTATTCCACCCCTTGTATTTTTCTTGCTCAACTTGGTCATATTTTGGGATGCTTGTAGCTGGAATTTGAAGAGAGTTAATATGAATGTGAGAAGAATGAATGGAAGTGATCTGGTATTCTTGAATTTGGAAGAGAAATGTGATGAGAATTCAAGTGTTTTGATGAGCTCTCCCTCACTCACTCACTTCAGCCGCTCTCTCCAGCTCTCTTTTTTCTTTTGTTAGCATATGAGGCTATTTAAGTGCAATAGATAGTAGATTAAAGAGCTAGTTTGGTGGCATTTGTTAATTTGCATGTAAACTTGCATTAATTACATTCTCATGAATCATCAAATTTGGCTTGCATGTATGAGGAGGTTTGGACAGCACATGGGAGAAAATAATGAGATGGTGCTAACCTTGATTAGCTCCCTTGGTTTGGTTAATCATGGTTCATAGTGGATTAGTAATTCGGTTGGTTTGGTACGGTTCAAGTTCGGTTTAATTAAGTTTGGCGGGTTGGTTTATTATATAGTTTTATGAGTCTTGGGTGAAGATAGTTTTTCGTTGGTTCAGTCGAATTACTAAAGAAAAAAAAGAAGAATACGGTTTAATAATTAAACTATAAGATTACTGTTTCAAATTCTATCGGTTTGAACAACTGGCAATTAAGATATTAGTCGCAGAGAGTGTCTCAACTTTATATCAAGTTTTGAATGTTCTACTAAGCTAATTCAGTCAAGAAAAACTAGTAATAAAGGTTTCATAGATGAATTTAACTTGACAGTCAAATTCGTCGTTATCGATAGGATTTTCAATTCAGGACACGCTTTTATCTCTCATGGTATATCTATTATTTTCACTTATTCAGTCTAAATTCATCTTATTATTTTATAATAAAATAATTCTTAGATATTTATCAAATTTTTTATCATTTGAATAATTAATTTTTAATTTAATTAATAATACAGGACCAAAAACTTTAAACTACATGCTGGCCTGAAAACAACGTCGTTTGAGATCGGCGATATCGAAAAATGGGATCCAATTGTAGAGTTGATGGTAGCTAGTTACATTGATTTAAAATATTTAAATCAAAATACAACGTTAACTTGTTCTAACTTCTAACTCCCCGTATTATTGTGCACGCGGATCGAGTTAATCAGTTGGATCAGGTTAATTAAGTCAAATACTAACATACAAATCCAAATACCATTAAACGTCTTTACTAACCCACGTGAGTGAAATTTGTTCGTTACTCCAATGTCAAGCAGCCAGCATTGCGCTCACATGTGATGATATTTAGATGTATTTAATTGTGTTAAAAAAAATTTATTTTTTATTAAAACACAATTAAACACTGCAGACACACATATTGGACGAATATTAATTTTGTATTTAAAATGTATCTGACACATAAACACAAAAACTTAACAAAATATCTATACTTCATAACTTGTTAATTATTTAAACGGTCAATATTTTTTCATAGAATGTTTTGCTAAGATTAGTAAATATTACGATTTATACCTTAAATAATAGTGAAAATTAGTGCCAAGAACCACTAAGAGATTTTAATTAATGAAAAGGATTATTAAAATTACTAAAAAAAACCAAATAGAAATTACATTAAAGAAAGACCAACAAATAAAATTTGAAATGATAAAATTATCTTATTATTCTTTTTTTTTCTCTTCTTGTTTCTTGTATAGTGTTTTTTCTTTTTTCATCGTTTTTATTGTTGTTGGACTTTCTCTTCCTCTTTTTGGACATATCTTCTTCTTCGTTTCTTTCGGTTTCATCTTCTTGTACATAGATATTTTTGTCATGCTTAGATGACTATATTCTGTCTTTGCCAATACTGATCTTTTTCGATGAGTTTCTCTCTATCCTTAAGCTCTTTATAAATCTATTTTCTCAGATGTACTATGTAACTTTTGTCAAAATTACTAACTTCATTTTTATTTTATGAGGTTTGATGGATTCAGACTTTATCACTTATTTGAATTTAATGGAGATTCATATGTTTACTTGTTTATCTATGATGAACAAAAATAGGTATCACAAGAAATCTATATATGTTCCATTTTAATTTCATTCTGCTATTGTGAAAAATAAGCAGTTTGCTTTTGTTGAGTACTCTGTCAATTCACTTTGGTTACGAATTGGAAAATGCACTTGACTAGAAGATAAAATATAATTCAGCTAGTATTCCGAAAAGTCTTTATATCCTATGTTATGTTAGAAAAATTTAAATATTTCAATCTCATATTTTATATTTCTTTTGTATTGATAATCTCTTACTCAAAGTGAAAAATATTGTCTTACTCACAAAGTTTACATAATTTTATACTTTGTTTGATATGTATAGTGGATTGTAACTTCATAGTTTTGTTTTCAAAATTCAAAAAATGGAAAACTTTTGAACATAAGAAAATTCTTATATTACTTTATGCAAGTTTACATAATTTTGTACTTTGTTTGATATGTACAGTGGATTGTAACTTCATAGTTTTGTTTTCAAAATTCAAAAAATGGAAAACTTTTGAACATAAGAAAATTCTTATATTACTTTATGCAGTCTAATAGATATTACCATGCACTAGATAATCATGACTGCTTCAACTGTAATTCAAATTTAATTTATACTTGAAAGATCGTTTTTATTTGATTACTATCGAATGATTAATTATAATATATGCTTCTATCGTTAGCCTAATTATTTTATTTTGAGTTTAATAAAATTCTATTTTGTTCATTATCAAATGACTCTTTACTCTTATCTATTTATTATTTTATTTTTATTTTATCTTTGTCTTTGGAATTTAGTTTATTATACTAATAAATTAAAAATTTTCTCAATAAAAATAGGAATAATAAATATTCAAACCAAAATTTAAGTTCATCAATTTATAAAAATTGGTAATAGACTATATTTTGGTTATAGAAAAGTTGTATTATTAGCAATAACATTCTCTCTAATATTTTCAGATATAGTCTCACTATGAGCAAAACATACTAACTACACAATTAGCTAGCTCAGAAATTTAAAATAAATTTTTTTATCTTAAATGTGAATGAGTTGGTGGCTATAATTTGAAGTTAACTATTTAATGAAAAATGCTAGCAAATTTTGGCGGTAGGTTGTGTTTTCTTTAATTTTAGTGCAATTCTAAATTTTAGTTGCTGCAGATATTTTATTAATAATATTGTTTATTTTTCTTTTTAAATTATGCATATATGTATGCATTGCCAAGGTATGCTAATACCAACATCAATGTCATATACTCTGTAGTGAATTCTGAAGCAAAGTGATGTCAAGGCAAAAAAAAATGATATTGAATATGAAAAATCTGAACTAAGGCCAGCTCAACTTCAACTTCAACTTCATTCGAATGAACTTGATGCACTAATATCATCTACTTGTATAGAAGCATAAGAAACAGTGATATAAAAGTATTAGAGGTGTTTAACTTTACCTAATGTACAATTATTTATTGAATCTTTGAGTTGTAATGAAATTATATCAATTGAAAATTTTATAGAAAGTGTTTCTTTTTCTGAGATATTTTATTTTATTAGTTTTAGTTTTGAATTACACAATTTTAGTTCAAAATTACAGAATTTATACAGAATTGTAGAATTTAATTAACTAAGAGTAAAATTATACAATTTTATTGTAAAATTACAAAATTTGTGCAAAAAATACACAATTAATTATGTGCAGAATTACAGAATATTAATGTAGAATTACAGAATTAATGCAAAAATACAGAATTTAATTTACTAAGTGTAGAATTATAAAATGTGTGTAGAATTTTACTAACTAAGACAGAATTACACAACTTTAATCCAAAATTACAAATTTTATATAGAATTGCAGAATATAAATGCAGAATTTTATAGTTTAATTATAGAATTTCACAGTAAAATTAAAACCAAACATGTAGCATAATGAAAGTGCATAAGGTGCATCTTTGCATAAACTATTAAAATAAAAATAAAACTGCAAAATTTAAGTGCAAGATTATACAAATATAATTAAAATTAAAGTAAAACTGTAAAATTTAAGGGCATGATTTCATAAATATAACTAAAATTAAAATAGAAATTACTTCATAAAATCTAAATTATCTAAAGAAACTCGTATTCTTTTTAGATTAGGATTTCTACATTTAGTATGACCATTCTGATCACATTTACTTAATATACTAAAATTGAATTTTTTTCGACTAATAAAAGTAAGGTGTCACTTTCTTGTGAACTCATTTTCCCTCCAAAATGAATCCATTTAATGAATAATGCATAATTATACTGATTTAAGAAAATACCTTTATTTTAATTATATAAAATCAATATTTAATGCATTATTAAACTATTTATCAATTATTAATCAGAAATATTTTTAATTATTTTAATGAATAATGCATAATTATACTAATTTAGGAAAATATCTTTATTATAATTATATAAAATCAATATTTAATGCATCATTAAACTAATTATCAATCGAAAATATTTTTAAATATTTTAATTATATTCATATCCTTCTTCATTATTCAATGATTTTATTAGTGGTAAGTTGTTAACCCATTTATATTGATAATAATAATAATAATAATAATTTTATTAGGATAAATATCAAATTATATTCCTAATATAAAAATGTAAAATTTAATTCCTTCTATTTTTATTTTACCACTATAAAAGACCATATATGCTAGAAGAAAATATCATTCGTTTACCAATTACTCTTTCATTTGATAGCTTTTACAACAATTCTTTTTCTTCCTATAAGGCGTCGTTGCAAGAAGACAACTATCGTGGATACAAACTACCACACTCTCCAACTTTCGTGCTCATCATTCGGAGCTCTATAAGATATGTTATCTATGAAGTATTTATAGATCATTGTGTTATTATGTATGCATAAATAAAAAATATTTCATATATTTAAATTTAAGTCATTTACCTGTTTGTGATATATTGTAGTGTAAAATTACTTTTAATATGTGTTGTGTAATGATATTATGTTCTAATTTAAACTTTTACTTTAGAACTGTATTATGATTTTATCTCATCATTTTTTCTTAGATATCAAGTTGACGTATTTTTATTTATTATTATTATTATTGAAACGGATGTGATATGAAATGTACCAAAAAAACTCTCACATTTAATTTATTTTATTGTAGTCTTCTATCTATTCTATTTATTTTTATTTTCTTCTCATTCATTTTATTTTCTTTTTAAATGTTATATAATTTATTATAATTTATACCAATTTACTTCTATTTAATATACTAAAACGGTATTTTCCCCCAACTAATGAATGTGAGGTGTCACTTTCTCGTGAACCCATTTTCTTTCCAAAATAATTGCACTATTTCTCTTTTTTAAATTTATTTTT
>NC_029781.3:74740740-74771491 GCF_000817695.3 Arachis duranensis
ATAATAATAATAATAATAATAATAATAATAATAATAATAATAATAATAATAATAATAATAATAATAATATACTTCTACTTAATATACTAAAATTGTATTTTTTCCTAACTAATTGAAGTGAGGTATCAATTTTTCATAAATTCATTTTTTCTCTAAAATGAAAGTACTATTCTCTCTTCTAAATTTATTTTGGAAAAATATCTTTATTATATTTATATTACAATTAACATTTAATGAATAATGTATGATTATACTAATTTAGGAAAATATATTTATTATAATTATATAAAATTAATATTTAATGCATTATCAACTAATGAAAGTGAGGTATTAATTCTTTATAAATTTATTTTTTTTCCAAAATGAAAGTACTATTCTCTCTTCTAAATTTATTTTAGAAAAATTAAAATTTCATGCTTAATATAAGTGGCAAGTTAAAAAAAATAAGCAAGTTCATAGAATTAAATCATATTTCTATAACATATATAATAATGTATATTTTTATTATATAAAAATTGAATTTCTGCACTTTATGATGGTCGTGACATACTTCTTAGCGTGTTTCTTAATTTATTTTTTATAACTCATTGAATACAATTTATTACAGTAAATTAATTATATCAACTAATTGATTTGATTAGGTATTTAAATATCACATGATTTATTATAATTTATATCAACCAAATAATTGTAATTTATTATATCAATTATTTTAATTCATTAATTTATAACGTACATAATAACATAGATGATTTGTTACTTATACTGATTAAATACAATAAATATATATTAATTTAGTTAAAAAAGAATTATTGTCTCCTATGTTTTTCTATTTATTTTTTTAATTCATTAAATCCAATCAATTATAATGTATTTTTATTTATTATTATTGAAGCGGATGTAATATAAAATTTGTAAAAAGAAAAAAAATTTCATTCAATTTATTTTATTATAGTCTTTTATTCTTCTATTTCTTTTTATTTTTTATTCGTTTTATTTTCTTTTTAAATATCATATAATTTATTATAATTTATACCAATTAATTAATTATAATTCATTATATCAGTTAGTTTAATTCATTAATTTATAATATACATGATAAAATAGATCATTTGTTACTTATACGTTTATTTTTCTAAAATCTAAATCTGAATAATTATATTTTCGATTTTTGTTATGAACAAAATATTATTAATAATGAATAATAATTAACCACTCATACTTTTAATCAAAGTGTTTGGATGATTTTTATATTTATTAATATTAATTATTGATTATTTTTTCATAAATAAATTATATTATAATTTTATGTTAGTTCATAATTGATTAATGATTAATGTTCATGAAGCTATGTTACTCTAAATTTTATATTTTATAAATATTTTATTTAAATATAATTTTTTTAACATAAAAATGTATTATTTTTAATAATATCATAATTTTATATTTTTTAATTATTCTAAATAAATATTTTATCAAATATTAATTAAAGTCATTCTTCCATTTGTTTTTACTAATCTATTTTCTAACTATTATGTAAAATTAAAATCATATTAATGAATTTAACTCTTTATTTTGTTTCAGTTTCATTTTGAATTTTAATTTAGTACTCAAAGGTAGTAAAATTTCATTGATACGGAAATAAAGATAAAAAGGGGTCCATAGGGTAGAATAAGTAAAATAATGTGATACCCACATTGTAACATCCAAATGAAACAACTTAGGATCTAAAATGTTTATTTTTCTCTTTCTCGCCGTCTATTATATTATCTATTATATCTATTATATTATATAAAAATCAAATTTTTATCTTTAATGATAGAATCAACGTAGCATGCTTCTACTTTGTTTTGTTTAACTCATTAAAGTCAATTCATTATGATGAATTAATTATATCAACTAATTGATTTAAATAGATATTTAAGTATCACACAATTTAAAATTATGTATACTAATTATTTGATTTAATTTTTATGATATATAAATTTAAGAAATAAATTAAAATAAGATAATTTATTACTTATTTAAATTGAATACAACAAATATAAATTAATTTAGTTAAAAATTTACTATTTTCTAATCTTCTATACATAAAAATGACAAAATAAAATTATAAAAAATGTCTTTTTTTCACTTTTGCTATTTTAAACTTTGTGTATTTAATAACAAAATATACTCATATTAATTCTATCATATAATAATATATTTTTCTCCTATATTAATCAAAGAATTTCAATAGTTATCAACTACATCAAATAGAATGACTGAGAAGTGAGAACTACGACAAGTTAATTAAACTCATGTTCAAAATGCTGAAACAAAAAAAAAAAGAAAACAGTAGATATATGATTAAAGAAAAATGTATAATAATAACAAAATATACTAAAACTGGATTTTTTCTTCAACTAATAAAAGTGAGGTAATATACTAAAATTGGATTTTTCCTCTAACTAATAAAAATGAGGTGTCAATTCCTCATGAATTCATTTTTCCTCTAAAATGAAATCACTATTTTCTCTTCTAAATTTATTTTAGAAAAATATCTTTATTATAACTATATTACAATTAACATTTAACGAATAATGCATGATTATACTAATTTAGGAAAATATTTTTATTATAATTATATAAAATTAATATTTAATACATTATCAACTAATAAAAGTGAGGTGTCAATTCCTCATGAATTCATTTTTCCTCCAAAATGAATGTACTATTCTCTCTTCTAAATTTATTTTTGAAAAATATCTTTATTATAATTATATTATAATATTACAATTACATTTACTGAATAATGCATAATTATAATAATTTAGAAAAATAAAATAAAGTCCAGTAATTTATCTTCTGACTGCACACGTGTATAGAATAACTTTTAAGAAAGAATTATGTATAGTAAATACGGTCGATGATTGTAAAACTGTATACTAACATTAATATAATATTATTTCAGGTATATGTTTTGCAGACATCAAAGAAAAGTGTTGAGTTATTTTTTAGTATATTTAAATTATTTATTGTTTATTAGAGAATTTGGTGCATTAGAATTCTCTAATAATTTATTATTTATTTTGAGTTAATTTTGATATGTTCTTACTTGATAGTAAAACAACATATAAAAATTTGTTGGTGGGTCTAAATATTATTAAGTTATTTATGATCACATTATGTTTGATTTGTTAAAAAAAATAGATTACTAAACCAATTATAATTATTTTAGAGTTAATATATTTAACACTAACTTAAGAAAAAACAAATAATGCACAATATGTTATATTTTTATTAATCAAATTATTATAATTTAAATTAATCTTAACAAAATAATTTAAAATTATCATTTCAATTTTATCACATACATGGCATAGGTTAATATATTTGTTGGTTATATTTGTAAACACGAACATTTTGAAATTGTGACTCTTGACGCTTCTTGCATAATCTTTTCAAGAACAAATTATTGTAGGCAACATGAGAAAAATATTATTCTCCTAATCTATTAAAATTAAGTTGTTGACATCAGACATATCATGAGTTTACACTAGAATCATACAGTTTATATAAATCTTTTCTTGTAAGTTTTTCAGATAGTACTCTTCCACATAGGTATAGATATTACTATCAAAAGCAAGGATTTCTTCTTGTACAAGTGTTCGGTAATCGGATTCCGGACAGGTCGGTATACAGATGAAGGGGTGGATGGGTGAGGGTGCCTTAGCCTTGGTCGCGCTGATTGTGGGTTCGCCGAGCTAACGAGCACTTGTGCTGGTGAATGGATGAGGGGGGGTGCCACCTGCAAAGACACTCCGACGCCTAAGTCAGAAAGTGTGCTGGCAGGAAAAGTGATGTGGATAAGTGACGTACCTCGAGGGGAGAGCCAACCTTCCCCTTATATACATGTCAGTAGTGGGCCCCTCATGAGGACAGGCCCATATTCCCAAGGACACTGTCCTGCAGCCGCGTGTGGGTCGTACAGGACACGTATATAAGGGGAAGGTTTAATCAGCGCGACCAAGGCTAAGGCATCCTCACCCATCCACCCTTTCAACTGTATACCCGACCTGTCCGGAATCCGACTAACCGAACATTGGCGCCGTCTGTGGGGAATTCTTTGCCTGAATGGAAGTCGCGCCAGGTCCCGGCGACCGAGCTCGAGCAGCCGGAGCGGAGGGGGCAGCCTCCGTCGCCTCGCAAAGGGGAGGGCGGAAATCCCCCCAACAACACACGAGAACCCGACCATTCGGGGGAACGGGCGGCGATAGCGCCATAATAATGCAGGAGCTACGCCACAGAGTCCAGAACCTAGAACGACAGCTAGCCGACCGGGAGAGGGATGGATGGTCTACCGATCCAAGCTACACCCCGTCTCCCGGGAGCGAGGAGGAGAGCTCTCACCGAAGCCGCTCACGGCGCATATCTGCATCCCGGATGGAAGCAGAGAGCACGCGAGAGGAGTCACCCATTCCGAGAAGACGGAATGACACAGTCATCTACTCTCGCGGCAGACAATCCCGCCGAACGGCAAGAGGTCGTGAAGACGGAGAAGGGAGATCCGAGAGAACACGACAACCTGTGATAATGGGCGTCACGCCGTTCCACCGATCTATCCTCGAGGTCCGGTTGCCGAAACACTTCGACAAACCAACGGACATGAGATACGACGGAACTCAAGACCCTTTAGAACACCTCACGGCCTTTGAAGCCAGGATGAATCTGGAAGGAGTAGGGGACGAAGTAAGATGCCGCGCCTTCTCGGTAACATTAGCAGGACCGGCGATCAGATGGTTTAACGGCCTCCCGCAAGGTTCCATATACAGTTTCTCAGACATCAGCCGTGCATTCCTGGCCCAATTTACAATGCGGATCGCGAAGGCCAAACATCCTATCAACCTTCTAGGGGTAACCCAGAGACAAGGAGAGCCGACCAGAAGGTACTTAGATCGTTTCAACGACGAATGCTTGGAAATCGACGGCTTAACCGACTCGGTGGCCAGTCTCTGTCTGACAAACGGCCTCCTCAACGAGAACTTCCGAAAACACCTTACCACGAAACCGGTTTGGACGATGCATGAAATCCAGACAGTGGCCAAGGAGTACATAAACGACGAGGAAGACAGCCGAGTCGTGGCTGCCAATAAGCGGCAGTCCGGTTACGGCCAGACTCGGCAGTCCGGTGGTGACGGTGAGAGAGCAAAAGAAAAAGCTAGGGAGGAGACATCAAACAAAGCGCCTAGGCCATTCCCTCGAGTCGGGAAATTTACTAACTACACTCCACTCACCCTCCCCATTGTGGAAGTCTATCAACAAATAGCTGAGAAGGGAATTCTTCCGAAGCCCCGACCACTTAAGGACCGTACGGGTGGAAACAAGAACCTTTATTGTGATTACCATAAGGGGTATGGCCATCAAACACAGGACTGTTTCGACCTGAAGGATGCACTGGAACAAGCGATAAGGGAAGGAAAGCTAGCAGCGTTCTCCCATCTCATCAGGGAGCCGAGAAGACGTTATCGTGATCAAGACGAGGAAGGCAAGACACGCTCGGCCAAGCGGCGACAGGAACCCGAAGACAGAGACCATGGCCTCACTGTGATAAACGTGGTAACGGCAAAGAACGCTGCACCAAAATCCCGGTCGGCACACAAGAAAGACGCCAAGGTTCTGGCGATCTCATCCATGCCGGTGCAAAACTCCAAAAAACCTCCATCCATTTCTTTCGGCCCGGAAGACCAATGGTTCAGCGACGCCCCGGAAAACCCCCCCATGGTCATAACGGCCAGAGTGGGAACCGGCCTCGTCAAGCGAATCCTTGTCGACACAGGAGCTGATTCAAATATCATGTTCCGCAACGTGTTCGACGCACTAGGGCTAAAGGATGCCGACCTGACGACTCACCAGCACGGGGTTATCGGGCTAGGCGACCACTTCATCAAACCGGACGGAGTCATCTCCCTACCAATCTCGGTGGGGCAGACCCAAGGACGAAGATCGGCGATGGCCGAGTTCGTAATTCTTCGAGATTCCACAGCCTACAACATCATCTTGGGGAGAAAAACAATCAATGATTTCGAAGCCATAATCAACACCAAGCTGCTAGTTATGAAGTTCGTTACCGATGATGGATCCATAGGGACCATAAGAGGAGACCTCGAGACGGCGGTCGCTTGTGACAACGCCAGCCTTTCCCTTAGAAAAAAGTCCAAAGAAGCATCCGGCGTATTCCTAGCCGACCTTGATGCCAGAGTAGACGACAAGCCGAGGCCGGAACCAGAAGGGGACCTGGAGAAGTTTAGAATCGGTGACGAAGGGGAAAAGTTCACATTCGTTAACAAGAACCTTCCACCTGAGTTGAAGGAGCCTTTGATTGAAATGATAAGGGCCAACAGGGACTTGTTCGCCTGGACACCATCCGACATGCCGGGCATAGATCCAAAGATCATCTCGCATCATCTAGCCGTCAAACCGGAAGCACGACCAGTGGCTCAACGGAGGAGAAAGATGTCGGCGGAAAGAGCAGAGGAGGTAGCCAAGCAAACGGCCGGCCTCCTAGAAGCAGGCTTCGTACGGGAAGTGGACTACTCGACGTGGCTCTCAAATGTGGTATTGGTGAAAAAACACAATGGCAGGTGGAGAATGTGCGTGGACTACTCTGACCTTAACAAAGCATGCCCCAAAGATTGCTTCCCCCTCCCCAACATAGATGCACTCGTCGACGCCGCGGCGGGATACCGATATCTGAGTTTCATGGACGCATACTCCGGTTACAATCAGATACCGATGCACCGACCAGACGAAGACAAAATGGCGTTCATAACGCCAGGAGGAACTTTCTACTATAAGGTAATGCCATTCGGCTTGAAAAATGCGGGGGCGACATATCAAAGGCTGATGAACAGGATATTCCACGACCTCATAGGGAAAACAGTTGAAGTTTACGTGGACGACATCCTGGCAAAAACAACACGACCTGACGACCTTTTAAACGACCTGGCAAGTGTATTTGCGTCCCTCCGTCAACACGGTATGAGGCTGAACCCCCTCAAGTGCGCCTTCGCCATGGAAGCCGGCAAGTTCCTGGGATTTATGATAACTCAAAGAGGGGTAGAAGCTAACCCGGAGAAATGCCAGGCAATACTCCAGATGAAGAGCCCGGGCTGTATCAAGGACGTCCAGAGGTTGGCAGGACGGTTGACCTCACTCTCCCGGTTTCTTGGAGCCTCGGCGACAAAGGCCCTGCCATTCTTTAACCTCATGAAGAAAGGGATAGCGTTTGAGTGGACACCCGCATGCGAAGAAGCCTTTCAACACTTCAAGGAAATCCTGGCGGCACCTCCCGTTCTCGGGAAGCCAAGGGACGGGGAACCACTATACCTATACCTCGCTATAACAAGCGAAGCCCTGGCCGCAGTACTGGTACGGGAGGACGGGAAAGCCCAACAGCCAGTCTACTTCGTAAGCAGGGCCCTGCAAGGAGCAGAATTAAGGTATAGCAAGTTGGAAAAGCTAGCCTTGGCACTCCTAACTTCCTCGAGAAGGTTAAAACAGTACTTCCAAAGTCACCAAGTTGTCGTAAGAACGGACCAAGGGATCCGGCAAGTTCTCCAGAAACCCGACCTGGTGGGAAGAATGATGACTTGGTCCATCGAACTCTCTCAGTATGACATACGAACTTGGTCCATCGAACTCTCTCAATATGACATACGGTACGAGCCCCGGCAAGCCATCAAGGCGCAGGCCATGGCGGATTTTTTGGTTGAAGTAACAGGAGACCCAGGCGAAGACATGGGTACACGGTGGAAGCTCCACGTGGACGGAGCCTCCAACCAGGCCTACGGAGGTGCCGGGATCATCCTGGAGAGCCCGATCGGGGTTGTATACGAACAGTCGGTTAGATTCGAGTTTCCCATCTCGAACAACCAAGCAGAATACGAAGCCCTCATAGCAGGCTTGATCCTAGCGACAGAGGTCGGAGCAAGGAGGCTGGAAATATGCAGCGATTCCCAAGTCGTCACTTCCCAAGTAAACGGCAGCTACCAAGCCAAGGACCCCTTGTTGCAGAAATACCTGGAAAAGGTCAAAAGTTTGAGCCAAAGGTTCGAAGAGATCACGGTCCAGCATGTACCCAGAGAAAGGAACACACGAGCAGACATCCTATCAAAATTAGCTAGCACGAAGCCAGGGGAGGGAAACCGGTCTCTCATCCAAGGCATGACAAAGGAACCAGCAATTGCACTACACATAACAACCCTAAGTTCTTCGTGGCTAGACCCCATCACCAACTACCTAGAACATGGCCAAGTCCCTAGCGATGAAAAGGATGCGGTGAAATTAAGGAGAGAAGCAGCCAAATACGCCGTCATCCAAGGACAGCTGTTTAGAAAAGGGCTTAGCCAACCCCTACTGAAGTGCCTACACCCCGACCAGACGGACTATGTCCTCAGTGAAGTCCACGAAGGCTGCTGTGGGCACCACATCGGAGGCAGAGCCCTAGCAAGGAAGTTAATCCGAGCTGGATACTACTGGCCGTCGATGATGGCAGATTCCAAAGAGTTCGTCAAAAAGTGCGTAAAGTGCCAACAAAATGCCAATTTTGCCAAGGTGCCGGCCTCAGAGTTAAGCTTGCTAACGACCTCCCGGCCATTCGCTCAGTGGGGAATCGACCTCTTAGGGCCCTTCCCGGTTGGCCCTGGGCAGGTCAAATATCTCATAGTGGCAATTGATTATTATACCAAATGGATAGAAGCTGAACCACTAGCTAGCATATCCTCAGCCAATTGCAGAAAATTCATGTGGAGGCAGGTGATAACACGATTCGGGATACCGGAAGTCGTCATCTCGGACAACGGCACACAGTTTACTGACAAGAAGTTCACGGAATTTCTCAGCGGCCTGGGCGTAAGGCAAAGGTTCTCTTCGGTAGAACACCCTCAGACGAACGGACAAGTGGAGTCCGCCAACAAGGTTATCCTCTCAGGGCTAAAAAAGAGGTTGGACAATAAAAAGGGCGCTTGGGCCGATGAACTAGCAGCGGTTCTCTGGTCCTACCGAACGACCGAACAGTCATCCACTAAAGAAACTCCTTTCCGACTAACGTACGGTGTGGACGCGGTGATACCCGTGGAGATCGGGGAACCAAGCCCGCGGTTGCTCCTAAAGGGAGTGGAGGAAACCGTAGAAAAGGACCTGATAGATGAAGCCAGAGAGATGGCCCATTTGACAGAAACGGCGCTGAAACAAAGAGTGGCTCTGCGCTACAACACCAAAGTGCTCAAGAGGAAATTCGAGCCAAACGACCTCGTCCTAAGACGAAACGACATCGGCCTGCCGACCCCCGGAGAAGGCAAGCTAGCGGCTAACTGGGAAGGCCCCTATAGAATCCGGAAAGCGATGGGAAAAGGAGCATTCAAGCTAGAAAGACTTGACGGCAAGGAAGTCCCGAGAACATGGAATGCGGACAACCTAAGAAGATTCTACTCCTAGATGAAGGCCCGACAAACCGACCAGGCTAGCTAAGTAGTCAATTCGCAAATTTATCTTTTGAACTTCTCATAGCGACTTACGAGTCCTTTATACGATTACCGAATAAGATATACTTGTGCGAATTTCCTCTCCTATTTTGTCACTTAATTTTCCAGATAAATCACCGCGTCCAACGACGACTCGCGTTCCCGGGACTGATCACCCCGGGAACCCGTCAAACGACTACGCAAAAGGCCACGGGCCATCGACATAAGAAACGACATTAAACCAAAAACGGTTAAAGGAGACGGAAATACAACCAAACGAATGAGGAGAAATTCGTCACGACAACATGAGTAAACAATTAAAAATGGTCGTTAGTCACAAACCAAGATAAAACGGTTAAACGAAAAATTGTTCACAAGCCAAAAACGGCCGAAACTAAAATAGTGTACAAGTCAAAACAAAACGGCTAAAACTATAAAAAGAGGACTTATTTCTTCGGAACATCAACAACCTTGCCATCCTGAATAACCTTGCGGACACCAATCGCCGACGTGTCGAATTCAGGGGCAACAATTTTAATTTGAGCTTTGAGGGCGTCCTCGGTAGCCAGGATCGCACCCTTCCCCTGTTTGATGACAGCACCCCTTCCCTGTTTGACGACGTCCTTGTACTTCGCCTTCCATGTCGACAGTTCGGCCTCCACGGCCCGCTTCTCTTCCTCAACTTCGGCCACACGCTTTTGCGCTGCGCCGACTTGACCTTCCAGAGCCATTTCGCGCTCGACCAAGCGTTCAATCGTCGCGTCCGACTCTTTCTGTTTCTTCTCGGCAGCTGTTACCTTTTGTTCAGCGGCGGTAGCTTTCTGCTCGGCAGTGGTGGCTTTCTTCTCGGCAGCATCGAGCTTCTCGTTTGACTGGGTCAACTGCTCCCGAAGAGTTTCAACTTCGCTTTTTAATTCATTATTGGCCTTCCCACTAGCCTCCAACCTTCTGCGGAGGGACTCCATCCCAGAAAGCTCAAATTCGGCCTTCCAGAAAGCTCAAACTCGGCCTTCCGGGCTATCACGGCACCCCGCAGAAGTGTCCGGTACATCCATCTCGCTTGCCCGGCAAGGGAAGACTCGTGGAAGTACTCCTCGGTGCCAGGGATCAGTTGGGTATCAATGAAGTTGCTCGCGTCAAAGTTCCTCTCCATGACGGTGAGGACTCCCTCGGGACTAGAAGACATCTTCCTCTTCCTTTTAGGGTTGGGGACTACCTCCACGTCGTCATCGACCTCAGGGGCAGACGCCGAACCCCCTTGGCCTACCACTTCGCGAATAGGAGAGGCATGAACCGTTTTCTCGACCTCAACCTGGGCACCCTGGGCCGAGGTCCCGGTTCCCCCAACCACGACCTCCTGTTCTGAAGTAGTATTGTCCTCTGGAGGAACTGTAGACGTCTCACCAGCAGACTTGTCATTATCCTCTTCATCATCACCACCACCGAGAAAGGTTTGAAACAAGTCGGGAAGACCCGTCACCGACGCAGACATATCCACTGCAGGAAAACAAAGAAGGTCGGATAATCGTCAAACAATGTCAATAAAAAGAAAAAGATAAAGGGAAAAGTAAAAAGCTTCTCACAAATATAATTACGGCCGGACTCCCGGTCACCCATGAGGAGGTGGGGATTCACTGGGTTCTTCCCGAAAACCGCCATTAACACCTCGGCAATTTGTTTATCCACCGCCGACATGCTTCTATAGGCTACTTTAATAAAACTATTGGACCCTGCCCCGAAACTCCAATAAGTCGGGATGAGCCGTACCCCCTCCAAAGATAACCAAAAGGGATGACGACCTTTGGCAGGACGGACCTTGAAATACTTGTCCTTAAACCCATGGTAAGAATCTTCGAACAAACCGAAAATCTTCCGACCCTGGGCAGCCCGGAAGGACATGAACCCTTTTCTATGTTTCCCCTCCTTGGAAGGGTTTGTGAGGGTAAAGAAAAAGAGGAAAACATCCACGGACACCGGCAGTTCGAGATATTCACAGACCATCTCGAAACAGCGGATCGAAGCCCAACTGTTCGGATGCAACTGCGACGGTGACACGAAAATTCGGTTTAAAAGCGCCATTTGAAAGGCTGAGAACGGAATGCGAACTCCGACTTGAGTGAACATGGCTTTGTAAAACCAAATCCAGTCGGCGACCTGGCGGGGTTGGAAGTTGATTTCGTACAATCGCTCGTGAGGAGCCGGGACGAAAACGTCGTAATTGGCCTCCTCGTCGGTCCCGCCGCACAAATACCCGGCTTGTCGGAACTCGGTGAGCTCCTCCTCGCCCATTTGATTGGGTGAATCCCTTATATCAGAGACGACCCAAGCATATTGGTCGTACGCCGCAGGGTTAACGGATGCCCGGGAGACCGTGCGAGCCATACCTACATGGGGGGACCATCCAGTTAGTCTAAGAGATCGGTTGCTCAGGCCGAACACAAACACCACCCCCCACGACTTCCCGACTAAGGTCGATCAAGACTAAAATGGCGAAAAGAACAAGAAAAAGCCTACCTTGGAATGGTATCTTCCCCCCTAACACGTCTACTCGCAACTAAAAGGCTACGCAACAATAGCAAAAAACCAAACAAAAACGCGCAAGAATAATGCATAAAAAGGAAATTGATTCGAGAGTTACCTAAATTGAAGAAAGGAAGATGAAGTTGCAAGTCTGAGAGAATGCAGGAAGAATGAACAAAGACGCCACAGCAACACTCTGAGGTCTTATGTCAAATAAGAAGAAGGAGAGGAATGGGAAGTGTAGAGAAATGCAGAAACACAAAATCAAACAGTTTAAAAACTGCTTCCCAAAAAGCGCGAAACGGCTGGGGGCAAAATGGTCCTTTCAACAAGGGTTTTTTACCCCATTAAGAGCACTTAATGCTCTGCACGGAGAACGATGCGACGAAACGGTTGCTGGCGCAACCAAAGGACACGCACGCAGAGGGCACGTCCTTATCACGGACGGCCGACCAGGCGACCCCAAGTAAGAGACAAGACAACGCACCATTGACAGCCACCACGGCTACCATTGGCGCGTGGGGGGCACTGTTACGGCCCGAACCGGAGACCCGACGGGTCGACCCTGGCCCGAGCCCCGCCCGACCCGACTCATCGCCTTTCGAACGACCCGAACACGTGTCCTGTACGACCCACACGCGGCTGCAGGACAGTGTCCTTGGGAATATGGGCCTGTCCTCATGAGGGGCCCACTACTGACATGTATATAAGGGGAAGGTTGGCTCTCCCCTCGAGGTACGTCACTTATCCACATCACTTTTCCTGCCAGCACACTTTCTGACTTAGGCGTCGGAGTGTCTTTGCAGGTGGCACCCCCCCTCATCCATTCACCAGCACAAGTGCTCGTTAGCTCGGCGAACCCACAATCAGCGCGACCAAGGCTAAGGCATCCTCACCCATCCACCCTTTCAACTGTATACCCGACCTGTCCGGAATCTGACTAACCGAACAACTATGTAATAATTTGATTACGGCACAAACATGTGAACATAAAATTTCGGTCATTTGCCATTCAAGATGAAAATTCTTTGCATGGTAAATTCACACACACATCAACCGTTGACTTTCTAACCATAAGTCCATAACATTATGATCTCCAGATTACAATGCTTTAAGAAACTCACCTCCAACTACATGTCAATATTTTGTCAATCTTTGGTCCAACTGTATTCTTTCATTTAGTCATCTTTAACTTTACGGTGTATAACATATTAAAATATTTGTAAGTGTCTCTATGGTTAGTTATTAAAACACAAATACTATTTAAACCATAACATTATTTTATAAGGCATGTAATAAGTTTCAATTGGGATCGTATTGTTTGCATAAACTTTTTTTTGCAAACTTTTCAGATAGCACTCTTCGAGGTAAGTGTAAGATTCCCTTGTCAGACGAGGGAATTGAGACTTTGCCTATTTATTAATTTGGTTTAAATTTAAAAAGGTTATTATTATTAATGTATTAACTGTATTTTAATGTTTATTATTTATATATTTAAAAATTATTTATTTAGATTCATAATAAATAATATTTTTAAATTTGAATAATTTATTAATTAATTTGTACTTATTATACCATATATTCAATAAAATATTAAAAAAATATATTAATATAATAATAAAAAATAATTTAAAAAAGATATTGGTTAAAGAATAAGGACAAATAAATTCCTAACCAATTTGAATTTAGAAACAATTAAACCACTGTCAATTTCTAAACCTGATACATCAGCGTTTTTCGTTTAGAGTTGACGAAAAAATACCTATAGAAACCGCATTATGTCAGGGAAGTAGAAGATAGAGACTAAAATTGATTGTTTTTATTGTGAAAATCGCATTGTCAAATAGACAGAAACTGAATTAGTAATTCACTTTAAAAACAAGGTCTTAAGCAAATATTATAAGAAATTCAACTCTTTTAAAAAACACTTAAAAATTCAAAACACTTTGAACCTCTTTAGCATTAAACATGTGTAAAGAATTCAATTCTTTCTCAAATACTTGTAATTTATTTTTTAAAATTTTTAATAAAATTTCTTTGTTTTTATATATGTTTTTTTAATTCTTTCTTTAATTTTTTGTTTTTTAAATTTCTGCAATTTAGTTGTATTTTCGCCTTATATTTTTTTATCTTCTAATTTAATTTCTTAATTTATGTTGACACTACAATTGAAATATTAAGTATATATAATTCGATCATAATTTTTTTTATAACTTATATGTAACTGTTTCATAGCTATATTTCAACAACTTTTAAAAAAAAGTAACATCTCCAAAAAAGAAGATATACTTTTTTAATTTTGATTTTCTGTAATTAGATTTATACGTTTAAATTATTTATATGTATATTTATGATGTATTATTTATATATTTTTTTATATCTTAACGTATATTTTATAAGAGCAATGCTAGGGGGCCAGCAATTTTTGTGATTGTTAGCCATCAATTAACCATCAATGATGATTTGATGGTGTGAGATTGTTGTGAGATTTCATCCAATGGCTCACCTTCCTCTGCTGGTTACATGCTGGCCAAAATTCAACAAAACTGCTGGTCCCTAGACTTTTCCATTTTATAAAAGTAATTGATTTTTTCCCCAAAATGAAAAGTAATTGCCCATTCTAAAGGAATATAATGAATTACGGGCATGCTATTTAAAGCATTTACAAGAGTAGCAGGGAAACGAAGGCAGAGAAATAATAGGAAGATGGAGAATTAAAGGACAAAAGATCCATCTTATGCCCGCAAAAGTCTTAACCAAACGTTGACGCCCTAACCCGTAACACCCAAACACACACATCTCAATCTATCTCCCTCCCCCTTCCCTCCATGGCACTGCTGTTCTTGATCTCCTCCTCCTCATGGTTCATGAACATCGTCGTCATCGACCAATGGAGGAGTCAAGATCCGCATCAAACACACCGCAATCTGTATATTATTCTCCACGCTCTTCAACTGCATCAACAAGAACGGTAGCCACACCTCCCACACCACCACCTCTTCCAACCCCTTCCAAAATCTCCCTCGTACAACCCTCCCAGAAGAAGAAACACAAAACAAAATTCATCCGCGCCGTCCGCTCTGTCTTCCGCTCTTTTCCCATTATTGCCCCTTCATGCAAGTTCCCAACCCCCGGCGGAGACGGTCCTCACAGGGCCGTCAACCTAAGCGGCACCAAAGTTTGCGGCACCTTGTTCGGTTACCGCAAAGGACGCGTGAGCCTTTCCATTCAAGAGAATCCGAGGTGCCTCCCTTCGTTCGTGGTTGAGTTATCTATGCAGACCGGTGTTCTTCAGAGGGAGATGGCGGCTGGGATGGTTAGGATCGCCCTCGAATGCGAGAGGCGGCCGGAGAAGGACAAGATAACGATAATGGAGGAACCGTTGTGGACCATGTTTTGTAACGGCAAGAAAGTTGGTTATGCGGTGAAGAGGGAAGCCACAGAGGAGGATCTTCACGTGATGGAGCTTCTCAAGGCTGTATCCATGGGTGCTGGTGTTTTGTTAGGGAGATCTGACGTGGACGGTGGAGATGGAGAGTTCTCTTACATGCGTGCACATTTCGAACACGTTGTGGGCTCCAAAGATTCTGAGACTTTGTATATGCTGAGCCCTGATGGTGTGAATAACTGTGGGCCTGAGCTAACTATATTTTTTGTCAGGATCTAACCTTCTGATTAAGGAATCAAATCAACCATGTAGAATTATAATAACCTGCACTGGCTCTTCTAATTAAGGTTGACGACAACGCTTTTATATGAGATTTATTCACTTTTTTGGTTCCTTGTTGGAATTGATTTTGATTATTCATAATTAGGGTAGTCAAAATTGTGGAGTTATAGCTTATAACTATAGAATGATCGAATTGCAACATGTAACGTCTCCTGTGGTTTTTGGCCAAGTACTTTTGCAGAATTATGCTTTCTCGTGTTATGTTTTAATTGCCTGCAAATTAATGAATCGATTACTGAGAAGAAAAATGGAGGAGAAAAAGAAATGCGACTTAATCTTTAAACAGCCTTTGAATCTGTTAATAAATTAGGGGACGACTCACGTACAGACGGTAAAAACGTCTTTTTGTGAGGATGATGCTTAAGATAATACATAATCATGTATCTTAATTTATTTGAGTTAAATAAATTATTAATTGAACCAAAATTTATAAGGAAAAGAACTTCTGCCAACTATTATTTATATGTGTTTCTTGGAAGTGTGTTCGTAGATGTGTCTAATAATTAATATATTTTAAATACATATATAAAGAGACACATCTAGAAAATATATCTATAAAGACACTTCTATTAAACACAATTATAAAAAAGACATTTTTATTAGACTGCAGGTAGGGTAGAATACGGCTTTAGGGTATATCCTACCCTATCTTATTCGCACTCTTAATATATTATATAATATATATGTAAAAGTTATGTATGTAATGAAGAAAGTGAGTTTTGTACTCACAATTTTTTTCTTATAAAAATTTAAAATAATTACTAAATTAGTTGATGGTCATATATTATTTGTAATTTTACGTTGGATTTTTTAAAATTTTATTGTTTTTAATTTTAATTTGAATTTAGTTTTTTATTTTCTATTTTATTAATATGTATAAAATTTGGAATGGTTGAATTTTTTTTGTTTTTGCGGGTAGAATCGGATAGGGTAGGGTTTAGAACTTTAAAGTGCGGATAGAATTAGAGTTGAGAGATTCTCAACTCGCGGATAGAATAGGTAGAGTTTTAAAAAATTTTTCAATCTGCGGGTAGGACCCTACCCTATCCTACCCATTGCCAGCCCTACATATATAAGACATAATAAATTATATTTTGGACAAATAAAATGAAGAGCTAATTTATACTTTAAGCCAATGTTTTGGGCTAGTTCTACTGGTTTTTTTTATATATATAATTGGACTTTTTTTAGTGAAATTATTTTAATTCAAATAATTAAAATATGAAAATATGCCTTAAGTTATTTTAAGAGTATAAAAATTTGGGAAAAAAAGAATAAACAATAAAATGAAAAAAAAGAATTAAAAGAAATAATAGAAAAAATTTCAAAAAAAAGATTGGTTGTTATAGTACCTAAAAATAATACCTAACTTATTAAAAAAAAGTTTAAAAAATTTAATTTAAGAAGGATAAAAATGAACCATTTTTAAATATTTAAAATTTAGTATAAGATATAAGTTAAATTAAAATTAGCACTTTCAATTTTTTTTTCTAGTTAGGTAAATTTACTATTTTTATCTCTTTTTAGTTTTTTTTTTATCATCTTCCGTATTCTTCTTTTTAATTTTTAATCATCTGTTATTTAGTGCTTTCAATTCCTAGCTATTTTTCTTCTTCTCTATATTTTGAAAAAATATTTAATTTTATTTAAGATGTAAATTATATAAACAAATACAAGTAATGTTTATACTTTCTACTTTTATCAATAATAGTAGCATGATTTAACACATTTCAAATACATACAATTAAATACGTATGTGATATTTGTAAAAACCAAATCATATACGTAATAAAATAATAAAATAGACAATATAATTTTAAATTATTATGTGAATATTAGATATAAAAACGAGCATAACTTATTGGAATAATTAAATAAACTTATATAGCATACATGCAAATATTAATTTTCTATCTTAAAATAATTTAAGGTGTATTATTATATTTTAATTATTTGAATTAAAATAATTTAATTAAAAAATGTCCAATTTTTTTTTAAAAGTTTAGTAAAACTAACCCGAAAGAAACTTAAAAGTATATATCTGTTCATTATTATAGCATACGTACAAATATTAATTTTCTACTCTTAAAATAATTTAAGGTGTATTATCATATTTTAATTATTTGAATTAAAATAATATAATTAAAAAAATCAGTAGAATTAACCCAAAATATTGACTTAAAAATATATATCAGCTCACCATTCTATTTGTTTGAAATCTGGTTTATTATATGATATATATATGCATTAATTTCGGATTAATTAATTTATTTAACTCAAATAAATAAGATATGTATTACTTTATTAAAAATTATGTTCACAAAAAGATATTTGAATAATCTGTATGTTAGTCGTTCCTATTTTTTTATTATTATTGCAATTATTTTAAATACACACTCATTGGACCAAATGAGTAACGACTTTTAATGATAATTTTATGTACTACATGTCATAATATTATTGGTCACTCAAATCATAATCATATTTAACTACCATCACTCATGTTACCATAGAAATCATCTTTTTTTTATAAGGGTGGCAAAATAGAAATCCGTTTTGATTTTTGATTGAATCTAGAGTTACTACCATGACATTTTCTAAAAACTATTATTCTTTGGTGTATTTCCAGTTGTTGTCCAGATTCTTGTATATTCTGCAGAAAGATACCAATAATCTGGATGGCGTCAAGGGTAGTTAATAATAGAACTTTTTCTATGATCATCTGTTTTACCCGTGGCTTGGAGCATTTCAAACTCAAGACATTGGAGAACTTGCATATAAAATTTTAGATTTTTCGGATGTTGAATGTGTTAGTGGCACCATGAAAAATAGTGGTTACTGTATTGATTTAATAGTTTCAGAATGGTAATGCTCAACCTCTGAAGTACACAGTTCTAAATTGATTAGCTTCCTAATAGGTCAAGATTAGGCATATATTTAGGACTATATAAATTAACGGCTATGGATTACGGACACTTTATTGAGTTGTCGTTTTTGTGTGTACATAGATTTCGGACACGACATTTTTTAATACTCGTCTGATACGTGTATTTACAGTGTCTAATTCTGTCCTAATAAAAAGTAAAAAAAAATTTGTACAAACTTAAACACACCTAAATACAATCACACATCAGCATATCCAGCCTTATTCATAAATCATAACATTTATTCTTGACATAATTGAAATAAGTTTAGAAATAATATATATTATAATATCAATAAATATTAAAATATTATTGTAATTTATTTTAAAAAATATTTTATATTTTATATATATAACGTGTCTCTATATCTTATGAAATTTTAAAATTCATGTATTCGCATGTCTCATATTATATTGTGTCATGTGTTTATGTCAGTATCCATGTATCATAGTATTTCTCTACATAGAGGAGGCAGGCAACCAAAATCCTATTTTATAAGTTTCTTTATCTTGCAAGGATAATTATTACAATATATATTCTAATAAGAAGTTGGAAAAGTATAGGGAATGAATAAGTTTTAGTTAACAAAGTAGCCAATAATTTATAATAAAAAATATAAAATTAGAAATAATAAAAATATTTAAAATTTAAATAAAAAATATAATTTAATAAGGTTAGAATTTAGCTTTTAGACTTTAAAACGTAAGATTTAGAGTTTAAAATTTAGTGTTTAAGATCTAAGGTTAATGTTTAAAATTTAGAGTTTAGGATTTAATGTTTAAAATTTAGGATTTAAAATTTAGCATGACGAATAGTGGATCATCGAAGTTGGCTGACAGTGACAACTAGCGGTGGTCGACGGCAGCTAGCAGTAGTGGAGGTAGATGGCTTGTGGTGCTAGATGAAATTGACGTGTTAGGACAAAGAAGAAAAAGTGAATAAAAGTTATGTAAAAAAAATTGTGAATAGATGATATTAATTTTTTTTGAATTAGTGGTTGATATTGGTTAATTTTTTGTTAGTTATCCAATATAGTTGTTATTCTGAGGGTTATGTGAAACATTTATTTGAGTCTGAACGTGAGATTTAGATCCTTTTATGGGACAGTGTTTGACTTGTTGATATCGAGGTGCCGCCTGTCCAAGTTCCTCGTGAGGAGGTAGGGGTGATACCTGCAAGAGGTTCTGACGCTTAAGTTAGCAAGAGTTTAAGGCAGGGTTTTAGTAGATCAGAATACGAATGTGTTTGGAAGAATCATCTATACTATTACGTTCAAGAAGATTATTTCAACAGTTTTAGTTAATTCATATACTATGATTGAGTTTGAGCGGCTTAAATATTTACGCAACAACCAACCTAAGCTCAAGGTTGACGAGTACAACTCATTGCATAAATCTTTAGTTAAAGGAGAAGCTGATGCGGTTTCTTCTGGTCAAAGAATAATTCTTCCAAGCAGTTTTATTGGTGGTCCTAGATACATGTTCAACAACTGTAAATATGCATTTGCCATTTGTAAGTTTTTTGGATACTCTAGTTATTTTATCACAATTACTTGCAATCCTGAATGGGATGAGATAAAATACCTTTTACATGGCACTGGCCTTAAGACGAGGATCATCCTAATATTGTCTCAAGAATCTTTATCATTAAATTAGATGAGATGATATCTGATTTAAAAAATGAGAGGTTTTTTGGCAATATTTCTACATGTAAGTTATATATATATATACTTTTTTGTTCGTATTCTGATGAAAAATAAATTTATACAAATGTGTGTGATAAATTATTATTTTATGGTTTATTTTGTGCTAAATAGAGGGAATTTCATCAATCTTTTATACACTTATTCATATGAAATGCATGGTTTTACACTTTCCTTCCTAATTGATGCTATGACTGAAAACATGCTCCTTTGGCCCTAAATTCGCTATTTTTAATCCTCTCTTATTTTCATTCAATGTCGTGATATGTGCGTTAAGTATTTTCAGGGATTACAGGGTAGGAATGACTTAGAGGATGAAAAAGAAGTATGCAAAAGAGGAAGGAACACAAGGAATTAAAAATTTCATGGGGGAGCAGCGACGCGTACGCGTGGTCAGGAGAAAGTGCATCGACGCGCACGCGTGGAGCGACGCGTACGCGTGACTAGAAGAATACACATCGATGCATACGCGTGGACGACGCATATGCGTGACAGGCTGTCATGTGCTGCAGATATCAGAATTCGTTGGGGGTGATTTCTGGGCCCCTTTTGCACCCACTTTTAGGCCCGAAAGTCCAGATTAGAGGCAGAGGTGTAGCTGAGACTTAGACATCTTCATTCTCACTTAGCTTTTAGTTTTTAGTTTTGAATCTTAGAGAAAAACACTACTTTCCGAGGATTCTTAGTATTTTCTTAGCTTTGCTTTTGGATTGGATTTTTAAGAGAGCTGCTACCACATTTGGTTAAAGTCATCACTTTAGTTTGCTTCTCTATTATTCTACTCTTTTGTTTTTCATTTAGTGATTGGTAGTCATATTTGTATTTTGTTGAATTATGAGTTTATTAATGCAATGAACCATTCTTATGTTTAATTCCAAGTTTCTTTCAATTAATTATCAGAGTCAATTTTAATTTTATTAATTTAGTTCCAATTACCATGTTTTCTATCTACTCCCTTTACATGTTTGTGAAAATGGAGTAGAGTTCCCAACTTAACTTTAGAGTTGATTAATAGAAATCCTTGAGTTGAAATACTCTAGTGTTAATAGGTAATTGGAAATTGCTGCCAATTGGATTTTTACTAACTCTAATCACTCCTTGGGAGTTGATTAGGACTTGTAAAGTGAAGTTGGTATTACCTACTTGACTTTCCTCTATTAGTCAGAGGATAACTAAGTAAAAGCAACAACCTTTTTACTATTACACTTGATAAATTAAACAAGGATAGAAACTCCAATTAATTTTCTCCTAACCAAGGATTTTTATATATTTTAAATACAGAATATCCCTTGTTAATTGCTACTTGCATAATTTTTAACTATTTATTTTTTTTCATTTTCAACTCTAAAAATTTCTCAGAAAACCCCTTATCAATAAATTGCACTCTTTTGCCAACTCTTTCGGAGACGACCTGGAAATTCTACTCCCAGTTAATTAATTCTAAATTTGTGACAACCATTTTAAATTGATAAGTGGAATTTTAGTCAGTTAAGAACTGTACTTACAACGTTATTTTACTAGAAATTCTTAACTGGCAATTTTCGCTCGTCAATTTTTGGTGCCATTGCTGGGGAGTTGTAACAGTGTGCTAAATTATTGGTTGGTGTAAATATTTATTTTATTTACATAATTGAATTTTTCTTTTTATATTTTATTACCATGAGCTATATGTCTCTTTTATTGAATGACACGTTCATTACTGGATCCGAGCTTAGTCGTATTTGATCCTGAGATTGAAAGAACTATTTCATGTATTAGGCGAACTCGGCATCGGTTAGCCTACAAGGGTGGTGAAGGGGTTTCGTCTAATTCACCAGTCTTATCTGAGGTTGAACCTGAAGCGTCATTCGAGGAAGAAACTAGTTCCTCACCTGCTAATTCTATTGATGCCTCTTCTGTTGATTTAAGTGCAGGTACTATGGCGGAGCCCAGAAGGATTACTATCAAGGAAACAGGAGCTTTAGACTTTACACTGCAACCATATCAAGCGCGTCATCCGAACTTGACTGCTGACTTCGAACACAAGACTGCTCTGATCAATCTACTGCCTAAGTTCCATGGCTTACCTGCTCAAGAGCCTATCAAGCATCTTAGGGATTTTCAAACAGCTTGTTCAACTACTAGGCGGCATGGTGCTGATGAGATTGCCATCTGGCTATACGTCTTCCCATTTTCTCTAGAGGAAAAGAAAAAGGAGTGGTTCTACACTCAACCGGAAGCTGTTGTTACTAATTGGTACTCGTTCAGAAGGGAGTTCCTGGACAAGTTCTTCCTAGTAAAAGTTATAGACAGATTGAGGAAGGAGATTTTCTGTGTTATTCAAGGAGAATCAGAGACTCTATACGAGTATTGGAAACGCTTCAGGAATCTCCTATACTCATGTCCCCACCACAAGATTGACCGGTTGGTGTTGATTAACTATTTCTGCTAAGGCATGAAGCCTCAAGAGAAGACTCTTTTAGATGCTGCAAGTAATGGCTCTCTGACTAAGTACAAGACAGCGACAAAAGCATGGCAACTGATCAACGATCTAGCTGAGTCCACCCGAAATGCAAGGCAGAGGAACGACTATCCCAAGGCTATTGCGGAAGTTTCCTCTAGTAGTGAGACAGCTGCACTCACAAAGACTCTGGGAGAGATGACCAATATACTGAAGCAGCTCCAGCTTAATCAACAACAACCTCTGCCTCCTCCACAGCAACATTGTCAACAGTTAGTCCCTCAGAGAGTGTGTGGAATATGCGCTTGCTATTCTCACTACACTGATGAATGTCCTCAACTCCAACAAGAAGATAACACCTTGGTGGCTACCCATAATTTCTACAACCGTTCGAATCAAGGTGGGAACTACAATCAGGGTTGGCAAGACAATTCTAACTAAGGATGGAGAGACAATTCCAACCAAGGATGGAGGGACAACTACAACCAAGGAGGCAGAGACAACAGTCAAAATTAAAGGTGGAATAACAACAACTATCAACAGAACCGGAACCAACAGAACCTTCCATACCGAGCACCTCACTAAAGGCAATACCAAGCACCTCCATTCAATCAACCATAAGCCCCTCAAATCACCTATCCCCCTTCCTCTAACCAAGATGAAACACTCCATTCTATCCTTCAAGGACAAAAAGTGCTTCAGAATTCACTTACCTCTAGACTTACCGGTCTTACCTCTACTCTACAAGCTCTTATTTCTCGAATAGAACCACCATCTACCCCTAACAACCAACCTTCAAGCTCTAGTGCACTTTGTAAGAACCGCAACTAATCAACTGGTTAATTAAGTGAGTATAATACCCAAATTTGATTCTAAAAAGTTAGAGACAGAATTAGAGGATTTAAAGGTGATTTTTGGACTCAGTAGGCCTTTATGAGTCAGAAAATGTGTTTTCTACAAAAAATCGTGAAAAATTATGAACCCGTAGTTGAACCAGTTGAACCGGTTCAAGTCTGCCCGGTACTGCACGAGAAAAAGTGAAAATCGTCAAAAACCTTAGAAAAATGTTAGAAGTTGAAAACTGGGCGTTAATTTTAAAGGTTTGGCCCGAAGTTGGGCCAAACGGGCTAAAAATGCTAATGGGTTGGACCGGACCCAAGTTAGGCCCAAGCCCAACATATATAAGGTTTATTTAATGAACCCTCACCTCATAAACACACACACTTCAGATTTGAAAGAGGGAAGGAGAGGAAGAAGAGAACACTATTCACACCTCTCTTCTCTTCGCGATATCTCGAGCTATGATGCTCCGATTTGCGTGTCGTTAGTAGCTACGCATTCCTTGTGAAGAGCTCTACAAAACCCATATAAGAAATTGGTAAGGAAAGCTCGAATCCCTCTTAGTTTCTCTCCTCAAAATTTTGGGTTTATTAGGGCTTTGGATTAAATGAGTTTTGTGATTTTGGATGTTTAGGTTCACTCTAATCCTTGCTTAGCATTAGGTTTTGGCTTCCAAAGCTATTGGAAAAGGTAAGAGCTCTTAAACCCTTGTGAGAGTATGTTTATGTTGAACCCTAGGTTGATTTGTGGTGATTTATATGTATATAGCTTGATAATAGTGAGTTTGGGAGCTTTTGGAACATATTGGTGCTTGTTGAAGTGGAATTGAAAGCTTGATTTGGAGTTGAGAGCTTGCTTGGGCTCATTTTGGGTTTTGGTGCATATAGGGAATCGGCTAAGGTATGGTTTTGGTTTCCTCTATGTAGTATATAATATTCATGGACACATAGGCTAGTAACCCATAGGATAGGTTTGAAAATTTTATGTTGTTGATGATTGTTTGTGTTGATGAAGTATAACAATTTAATGTTGTTGTTGTGGTTAAATGATGAAGTTGAGATATGATGGATGTAGATGAATGAGTATTGTAAAGTATTGATTTGAATCATGGTTGGGTTGATGATGAGAATTGATGATGATATGATGATGATTGGTAGATATGTTGTATATGTGATAATTGAGGTTGTGGATAATGAAATGTGAAAAAATGTGATATGATTCAATGTAAGATGATACAAAGGTTAATTTTGATGAAAAGTGGAGTTTTGAATGGTTTGGTATGGTTTTGGAAGGTGTATGGTAAGAAATTGAGGAAATTGTGAAGTTTGGTAAAATTGAGTTTTTGATGAACTTTGTCTGATCATAACATTTGCCTCGGTTTTCAAAATCGATTGAAATTTGGTTTAGAATTAAAGTTTATTGAAAACTCTTCAAAACAATATAAAGTTTGAAAGATTTGAAATTTTTTAGAGGAAGTTATGATCATTCAAAGTTGGTGTTGAAAATATGAAATTTTGCTAAGTTGCAGAATTGAGATTTCTGGTATGTGCGCACACACAACCCTGCAAAATTTTATACATGTGCGCACGCACAGACCTGTGCGTACGCACAGGCAAGAAAGTGCTTACTGGTTGCGGCGATAGCACAACTAGTGCGCGTGCGCTCCAATAAGAAATTGCAACCTGTGCGTACGCACACACCTGTGCGCACGCACACGTTATGGAGGCTAGTCTGTTGGGGGCGCTGGCACAGGTTGTGTGAGTGAACAGACCTTGTAAATTTTGACACCTGTGCATACTCACACTCCTGTGCGTACGCACACGTTTTAAAACTATCCAGAGCGTACACGCGCACACCCCTGTGCGGCCGCATGATGAGCGGATAATTTATACGCTTTTTGGATTGTTTTTAGGTAGTTTTTAGTAGGATCTAGCTACTTTTAGGGATGTTTTTATTGGTTTTTATGCAAAATTCACATTTCTAGACTTTACTATGAGTTTGTGTGTTTTTTTTTTCTGTGATTTCAGGTATTTTCTGGTTGAAATTGAGGGACCTGAGCAAAAATCTGATAGGAGGCTGACAAAGGACTGCTGATGAAGTTGGATTCTGACCTCTCTGCCCTCGAAATGGATTTTCTGGAGTTACAAAACTCCAAATAGTGCTCTCTCAATGGCTTTGGAAATTAGACATCCAGGGCTTTCCAACAATATATAATAGTCTATACTTTATTCGAGTTTAGATGACGCAAACTGGCGTTCAACGCCAGTTCTATGCTGCATTCTGGAGTAAAACGCCAGAAACACGTCACAAACCAGAGTTAAACGCCAAACAGACGCTACAACTTGGCGTTTAACCACAAGAGAAGCCTCTTCACGTGTAAAGCTCAAGCTTAGCCCAAGCACACACCAAAGTGGGCCCCGGAAGTGGATTTCTGCACTTAGACTTATCTCTGTAAACCCTAGTAGCTGGTTTAGTATAAATAGAACTTTTTACTATTGTACTAGGGTCTAGTCTTTTGACCATTCGGTCTTTTGATCATTCAAGGGGGCTGGCCATTCGGCCATGCCTGGACCATCACTTATGTATTTTCAACGGTGGAGTTTCTACACACCATAGATTAAGGTATGAAGCTCTACTGTACCTCGAATATTAATGCAATTACTACTATTTTCTATTCAATTCAGCTTATTCTTGTTCTAAGATATTCGTTGTACTTCAACATGATGAATGTGATGATCCATGACACTCATCATGGTTCTCACCTATGAACGCGTGATTGACAACCACTTCCATTCTACCTTAGAACGAGCGTGTATCTCTTGGATTCCTTAATCAGAATCTTCGTGGTATAAGCTAGAATTATTGGCGGCCATTCTTGAGAATCCGGAAAGTCTAAACCTTGTCTGTGGTATTCCGAGTAGGATTCAGGGATTGAATGACTGTGACGAGCTTCAAACTCGCGAGTGTTGGGCATAGTGACAAACGCAAAAGAATCAATGGATTCTATTCCAACATGATCGAGAACCGATAGATGATTAGCCGTGATGTGACAGAGCATTTAGACCATTTTCACTGAGAGAATGGGAAGTAGCCATTGACAACGGTGATGCCCTACATACAGCTTGCCATGGAAAGGAGTATGACGGATTGGATGAAGGCAGTAGGAAAGCAGAGATTCAACAGGAACACATCATCTCTATGCACTTATCTAAAATTCCCACCAATGATTTACATAAGTATCTCTATCTCTATTTTATGCTTTACTTATCTTTATATTCGAAAACTATTATAACCATTTGAATCCGCCTAACTGAGATTTACAAGATGACCATAGCTTGCTTCATACCAATAATCTCCGTGGGATCGACCCTTACTCACGTAAGGTATTACTTGGACGACCCAGTGCACTTGCTGGTTAGTTGTGTGAAGTTGTGACAAAGTGTGATTCACGTTTGAGAGCTCCAAGTCTATTGGCACTATTGTTGATGATCACAATTTACGCGCACCAGGTTTTTTGGCGCCGTTGCCGGGGATTGTTCGAGTTTGGACAACTGACGGTTCATCTTGTTGCTCAGATTAGATAATTTTCTTTTCAAAAAGTTTTCAAAATTCTTTCAAAAAATTTTTCTTCTTTTTCATTTTTCCAAAATAATTTTTGAAAAAAAAATTTAAGAAAATTATAAAAACCAAAAATATTTTGTGTTTCTTGTTTGAGCCTAGTGTCAATTTTTAAGTTTGGCGTTAATTGCATGTTTTAAAAACTTTTGCATTTTTCAAAAATTTCATGCATGGTGTTCTTCATGATCATCAAGTTGTTCTTGACAAGTCTTCTTGTTTGATCTTCATATTTTCTTGTTTTGTGTCTTTTGTTGTTTTCATATGCATTTTTGCATTCATAGTGTCTCAACATTGAAAATTTCTAAGTTTGGTGTCTTGCATGTTTTTCTTTTCTTGAAAATTTCTCAAAAATAAGTCTTGATGTTCATCTTGATCTTCATAATGTTCTTGGTGTTCATCTTGACATTCATAGTGTTCTTGCATGCATCATGTGTTTTGATTCATAATTTCATGTTGTCAGTCATATTTGTGTTTTTCTCTCTTATCATTAAAAATTCAAAAATAAAAAATATCTTTTCCTTGATTCTCTCATAAAATTTGAAATCTTTGGGTTGACTTAGTCAAAAATTTTTAAAATTAGTTGTTTCTTGTTAGTCAAGTCAAGATTTCAATTTAAAAAAAATCTTATCTTTTCAAAACTTTTTCAAAATCAAATCTTTTCTTTTTACTTTTGTTATTTTCGAAAATTTTTAAATTGATTTTCAAAATCTTTTTCTTAATTTCATTTCAAAATTTCGAAAACTTTACTAACAATTAATGTGATTGATTCAAAAATTTGAAGTTTGTTACTTTCTTGTTAAGAAAGGTTCAATCTTTAAATTCTAAAATCATATCTTTTAGTTTCTTGTTTGTCAAGTAATCAATTTTAATTTTAAAATCAAATCTTTTTAATTTCCTTTTCAAATCTTTTTCAAAATAAATTTTCAATCATATCTTTTCGATCATATCTTTTCAAACATATCTTTTTCAAAATTAATTTCAAAATCTTTTCTAACTTCCTATCTTTTCAAAATTGATTTTCAAATCTTTTTCAACTAACTAATTGATTTTTTGTTTGTTTTACTAGTTCTTATCTTTTTCAAAAACTACCTAACTACTTTTCTCTTTCTAATTTTCAAAAATCACCTCCCTCTTTTTCAAAATTCTTTTTAATTAACTAATTATTTCAAATTTTAATTTTAATTTTATTTCTTCTCTTAATTTTCGAAAATCACTAATTTTTTTTTCAAAAACAATTTTCGAAATTCTCTCCCTCTCATCTTCTTCTATTTATTTACTCATTTACTAACACTTCTCTTCATCAAAAATTCGAACCCTCTCCTCTCTTCTGTGTTCGAATTTCTTTTCTTCTCTTTCTTCTATTTTTCTCTTTTTCTACTCACATAAAGGAATCTCTATACTGTGACATAGAGGATTCTTCGTCTCTCTTTGTTTTCTTCTCTTTCATATGAGCAGGAACAAAGAAAAAGGCATTCTTGTCGAAGCTTATCCTGAACCTGAAAGGACCTTGAAGAGGAAGCTAAGAGCAGCTAAAGCACAGTACTATGAAGAGGACCCAACTGAAATTTTCAAACAGGAAAAGGAGATGGCAGCCGAAAATAATAATAACAATAATGCAAGAAAGATGCTTGGTGACTTTACTGCATCAAATTCCAAATTACATGGAAGAAGCATCTCAATCCCTGCCATTGGAGCAAACAACTTTGAGCTGATTCCTCAGTTAGTTTCTTTGATGCAACAGAACTGCAAGTTTCATGGACTTCCATCCGAAGATCCTTTTCATTTCTTAACTGAATTCTTGCAGATCTGTGATACTGTTAAGACCAATGGGGTTGATCCCGAGGTCTACAGGCTTATGCTTTTCCCTTTTGCTATAAGAGACAGAGCTATAATATGGTTGGACTCTCAACCTAAAGATAGCCTGAACTCTTGGGATAAGCTGGTCATAACCTTCTTGGCCAAGTTCTTTCCTCCTCAAAAGCTGAGTAAGATTAGAGTGGATGTTCAAACCTTTAAGCAAAAAGATGGTGAATCCCTCTATGAAGCTTGGGAAAGATACAAGCAGTTGACCAAAAAGTGTCCTTCTGACATGCTTTCAGAATGGACCATCCTGGATATATTCTATGATGGTCTGTCTGAATTGTCTAAGATGTCATTGGACTATTCTGCAGGTATATCTATTCACCTGAAGAAAATGCCTGCAAAAGCTCAGGAACTCATTGACATGGTTGCTAATAGCCAGTTCATGTACACTTTTGAAAGGAATCCTGTGAATAATAAGATGCCTCAGAGGAAGGGAGTTCTTGAAATTGATGCTCTGAATGCCATATTGACTCAGAACAAAATGTTGACTCAGCAAGTCAACATGATTTCTCAGAGTCTGAATGGATGGCAAAATGCATCCAACAGTACTAAAGAGGCATCTTCTGAAGAAGAAGCTTATGATCCTGAGAACCCTGCAATGGCAGAGGTGAATTACATGGGTGAATCTTATGGAAACACCTATAATTCCATGGAGAAATCATCCAAATTTCTCATGAAAGGATCAACAAAGGCCTCAATAAGGCTTTAATAATGGTGGAAGAAACAGGCTTAGCAATAGCAAGCCTTTTCCATAATATTCTCAGCAACAGACAGAGAATTCTGAGCAGAGTCCCTCTAGCTTAGCAAACATAGTCTCTGATCTATCTAAGGCCACTTTAAGTTTCATGAGTGAAACAAGGTCCTCCATCAGAAATTTGGAGGCACAAGTGGGCCAGCTGAGTAAGAAAATCACTGAAACCCTCCTAGTACTCTTCCAAGCAATACAGAAGAGAATCCAAAAAAAGAGTGCAAGGCCATTGACATAATCACAATGGCCGAATCCAAAGAGGAGGAAAAGGACGTGAATCCCAGTGAGGAAGACCTCCTGGGATGTCCTATGAACAAAAAGGAGTTCCAAACTGAGGAACCTAAGGAATCTGAGGCTCACTGGTGGACGAAATTGTGATAAAAGAGTTCCAGGCACTGTTAGAGAAGCTCACAACTCCGTTCAACTTAACCAGCAAGTGTACTGGGTCATCCAAGTAATACCTTACGTGAGTAAGGGTCGATCCCACAGAGATTGTTGGTATGAAGCAAGCTATGGTCACCTTGTAAATCTCAGTTAAGTGGATTCATAGGGTCAAATGTAATTGGATTAGATAATTTAAAAGATAAATAAAATAAAAAGGGATAGAAATACTTATGTAAATCAATAGTGGAAATTTCAGATAGGCGTGTGGAGATGCTAGAATCCTTTCGAATCTCTACTTTCTTATTGCTTTCATCCAATCCTTCTTACTCCTTTCCATGGCAAGCTGTATGTAGGGCATCACCGTTGTCAATGGCTACATCCCATCGTCTCAGTGAAAATGGTCCAAATGCTCTGTCACAGCACGGCTAATCATCTGTCGGTTCTCAATCAGGTTGGAATAGAATCCCTTGATTCTTTTG